>NC_058369.1:155545180-155635180 GCF_018350175.1 Felis catus | reverse complement strand
AACTGCCAATGCCCTCAGGGCAGGCTCCTGCCACCATGTTTGTTCTAAGTGCCGTTCACCCTCCATCACACCACAGATGTTTGGGCTGAGGTGAACAGGTGACAAAAGCTGGACCAACCATATGCTTCCTCCCAGAAAGGTAAAACTTGCTTCTCTGTTGGTTTCCTGCTCTACGGGTACAGAAACTTCGGAGCTATGGGGAGACCATCGGCTCCTGACAGGGGCCAGGGGGAGGCACGATGGCAGTCTGCAGAAGGAGATCGAAGCAGACAAACAGAAAGGTGAGACGAGCCCTCTGCCTTGCTCAGCCTCGGCCCCGATCTCTTCTGAGGCAGGCTGCTCTCTCCTTGTGTCGGGGTCCCTCGGAAGCCCTGCGTCCCGATGCACATCCTTACAACTCAAACCAGACCGCCTCAGTCCTGGGACGGCACCTCAAGGCCCTGAGGCAGTGATGGCTGACACTCTCTTACGTGCCGGGCACTGGGCTGACCGCTTCTCCACAGTCGTCTCAAAGCTGCGTAAGACCGCCGGGCTTCTAGGAGAGCACGGCAGGGCCAGGACTGGCATGTAGACACTGTGGCTGGGGCTTGTGCCCTCATCCCGTAGCTCCCCTCCCCCGTGCCTTGGAAAACGGATGTGAGCTGTAACCAGAGCTTAAGACTGAAGACCTTGGACTTAGTCCTTTATATAATAGAAGCAGTTGAAGATTTTTGAGCAAGGGAATGGTGTGCACAAGAAGGGGACAGGACACAGGAAGGCAGATCCTGGGGGTGGGGCCAGCCAGGAGGTGGGTTTTCCAGGGTTGTAGATGCACTGAACTCAACTGGGCAAGAGGTGCAAACAGAACTGGAAGGTATCAGGGGTGTTAGCCCGGGGGGACAAGAACCTGTCAGTCGTGGGGTGAGAGGAAGGGGAAGGGAGGGCGGAAAAGTTGAAGAACAGCGAGATGAGTAACCAGGTCAGAAAAAGGGGTGAAGCAGGACACGAGGCAAGGAATGAAGGAAGGTGGAATGGGCTGCGGAACCCAGTCGGCCAGCACATGACGGGGGACGGCCCTTTAACGTTGTGCCCGATGCCACTGCCTGCGTGGAGGCAACTCTTTAGAAGAGCCACACAGGGGTTCATAGCTTCAAAGGCGCCGGGAGGCCAGGAAGCAGTCTGCAAAGGTCTAAGGAAAGATGGGAAGCCACTGATGGAGAGGCAGGACCGTCAAGGAAGGTCTGTGCAAACTTGAAAGGAGGAAGTAAGACGGTCACTGGAAGGGATAGGAAATCAAAGAGGGTTTCTTTCTTATCTTTTTCTCTTCTTTCATTTTAAATCTTTCTTTCTTTCTGGACAAGGAAGTTCTGCTTTGCGGGCAGAAGAGAAGGAGCTGGTGAGCAAAACGAAAGCCCTAGCAGACCAGGAATAAAGGGTGGTGCACAGTCTGGTCCTGGATAGCCAGCTGGATTTTAGAAGGAAGGAGTGGATGACGTTAATGGCGAGAAAAACGGGTGGGATTCCACGGCAAAAGAGTTCAATAGAGCCAACCCTTTGAGCGGGCAAGATTATGAAAGGTGAAATTTCAGTTGCACCACCACGAAAGAGCCCCAAGAAGAAAACGAGAGGGAGGCATCTGAGGAAGGCCACACAGGCACCAGGTGGCCACCTACCAGAGCCTGGACACTGCGCAGACAGGTACAGACATGGGGGTGGGGGGGTCCCATACCTGTGGGGTGCCCGTGCTCCACAGCAGGGCCCGGGCCTCAAAACGTGCCAATTAAAGGGTTTTTGAGTTACATTTGGGGGTAAAACAAGCCAGATACAGTGAATCTACTGCTCACAAACATAACTTAGTGCCCACAGATGGCAAAAAGGAACATTCTGTTTGCCTTTCCTTAGGATAATGATCTTGGGAGTGAGGAAGGTAACGTAAACATCGTAAAGAAGTAAGTGCAGGGCAGGAGGTGGAAAGATAATACAGAAACAATGGGGTTCCTTAAATGAGTTCAACTGTTCAGGCCCAGAACTGAAGGTGTGGCTCAGGGGTCTGTGTCTGGGGAAGTTTTCAAGATGCCAGTTAAGGAGAGAAGCAAATGTGGTCCAGATCGGTGGGAGGAGGAAGCACTCCCTTAAAAGCCCCCACCCTGACCCCCAAATGGAATTAGTTATTATACTGGTGACTTGTGAATACTTAGGAGAATAAACAGTGAAAGCCACCAGGTTCAGAGATCGGGCTAGATTAAAATCATCCCCATATTTTGAGAGAAAGAGGCGACTGGCCTGCTATTTATCTGCTCACACCCAGTCTCATTCCAGGAAGCACTGAGGGTTGATAATAGGGACGCCAAAAATCTACTGAGACACCACCAGTTACAAATACGTGACAAAGAAACAGGAGAAACAGTGGATAGGAGAGGCATAAAAACGGAGCCACAAATAAGCCTGATATTAAAATGTGCAGAACAGAGTCCTACCCACTTGTTAAATTCTATTCGCCGGCTCCAGACAGACACTAAGTTGGCCCTAAGTGTTCTAGCAGGCAACAACGAAGGGGGACCCTGAGATGGTTCCATTCCTCGATGGTGTGAAGTGAAGTAGCAGGAAGAAGACAGGGGGGGAAAGAAGAGACGGGTGGGGAAGGAAGAAAGCAATCCAAAGAAGCACAATAAATACCATTTTAGCACTGACTTGCACTCCTGGAGAGGGACAGGAGACTGTACAGGGGATAAAAAAGACACCAGGGGCGTCTGGGTGGCTCAGTCAGTTAAGCATACGACTCTTGATATCGGCTCAGGTCATGATCTCCCCCGGTGGTCAGATGGAGCCCCCGAGTTGAGCTCTGCACTGACAATGCAGAGCTTGCTTGGGATTCTCTCTCCCTCTCTCTCTATCTCTCCTCCACTTGCTCGCTCTCAAAATAAATTTTAAAAAAACATTAAAACAAAAAAAGATACTTTCATAGCTCGGACCAGGACAATGAGGCTGAGTGTCAGAGAAGCGGTAAGGGTTCAGTTATTTGAGGCGATGAAGCCACGCCTCCCCACAGGCTTCCGTGCCTGCATTAAAGACCTAAGAGCTTCCAGTCAGGAACTCCAAGGAGAATTCTGGAATTTGACAGACTTTGCTTAAATTCCACTTCCTTCCTTCACAGCAGTTTGCTTGGCCAAATCTATTCAACAATTTTGAGGTTTTGTTTGTTCTGCTATAAAACTAGAATAATTTTACCTACCTCAAAGAATTATTGTGAAAATTAAGTGAAAAAAAATGGGAAAGAAAAGAACCATGATTATCCCAAGACTAGACCCACACCACAAGTAACTTCTCCCGAGAGTCCTCATAAAGGAGACAGCGTGTAATTGAAATAAGCAAAGACTTCAAGGACTTTCTTGCAGTTAAATGTAATATATTACCTCCAAGAATCCCTCTAACTCTATGTTCTATGATTATTTGTAATTCAAATTAGAGTAAATTTTGTTAAAACAAAGTCCCAACGCTGTAAAGGTATTCTCAGCCTTAAATGTCGGCCTGATTATTGTAAGCAACATTCAATACAGATTATTTCTAGGACAAGCTGAATACTAACACAATAAACTCTGGAGAACTTTCCATTCTCCTCCTGAATGGCAACTCAGGGTCACACATCCTCTATGCCGGTCTGCCCAGGCCTCTGCTTTGGGAAGACTCATTCTGCTCGTTCATGGGGACCAATGACAAGCACGATTCTCCCTGAGGTTGGGCAGGCCCATGCAGACAACCAATGCCCCTAAATAGGAAGGGGCTTGGTAAGCCTGTGGCCCTACCTTCAGACAATATTTTATGAAGGCCACCCATCCACATCAGTGACTACCTTCCGATGGCTCCTCTAAGTTCTCATACCAACTCTAAAAACAGAGGTTTCCCATGTACTTGACCAGTCTGGTAGAATTGATCTTTTATCTCTTAGCCAGTGCCCCAAAACTCTGAGCCCCATAATCCTTACCTCTGTTGCTTGATCTTAGACCCTACTCTCTGAACTATTCCTAACCTGCCTGGCTCCCAATTAATCCCCACATATACTCATGTAGCCCCTTTAATTACATGGTTTCCAGTCACCCTGGACACATCCTTGAGTTAATACGAACCAGTCCAGGCCCTCATGGCCAATGTTCCATCTGATTCATCCTTCTTACTGCATTTGAGCGGAGTGATATTTGGTGGTCACTGCTTTGTCTAACATACCTCACTGACCCTACATTATGCCTTATATTATTCCATTCTAAAGTATTATGGAATAAGGCCATGGCATTCTATGATAATTACCACTTTCACCTCCGATTTTTGGCTGAGACATAATATATTCAGAAAAGGTTCAGAGAAGGGCAGCTGAAGTCATTAAAAGAAAAGTCTCCTTCATAAGGATGAATTAAAGAAATAAGGAGTCTGCAAAACAAATACAAAAATGTTAGGAGGAGACAATGTCCAAGTTTTCAAAAAGTCGTGGAGAAGATAACAATGTACTTATAAACCAAATTCCAGAATGCCAGACTGAGGCACCATCCCTCGATTCTTAAGGCAGACAAATTCGGAGCAGTTAGAAAGAAAGTACCAGTAACGACAAAGAAACGGGCGATGTCAAGAGGCAGTGAGGACTAAAAATGCACATTTAAGGAGAGTTCAAATAAAGTCATGGGAAAATCTACCAAAGAGCATGATGAGGAAACTGAGCATCTCGAACTTCTGGAGATAAGTTCAATTCCCAAAGCACACACCAGCAACTGGTGAACTTGACGAGCCGTAGGACCTTAAGCCTGTGCGTTTTTATGGGCAGCGAGGATTAAACGAGACCCGTGGTATAAAAGCACTTCACACGGTGCTTGGCACACAGAGCCTCAGTAAACCGCAGCCCCAGCTATGCTGCAGTTGTCTTATATAACTCAGCCGAAGGCAGTCGGATCCGGCCCCACAGAACAGCTCCTTTGCTGAGTCATTATTCTGTCTTCAACAGATCAACAACCGCCATCTGTCCATAATCATATCCTGTTGTCAGGTCTCCCTTAGCTAAACACTTGGGTTCGTTCTGGGGCATTCCAGATAAGCCCTTCCACAGTTAGAAAGAGGATCCAGCACTAGACATTTTCCAATGCCAAGATCATTCTGGTCTCAGAAAGAAATCTTTTTGTAAAAAGATATGCATTAACAAGAGCCATGGAGACCTTCGCCCCAGTGACATTTGGTAAAAGAAAACTTGTGTGCTGAGAAATGCAATGTCATAGGGGCGCCTGGGTGGTTCAGTCCGTTGAGCGTCTGACTCTTGACGTCGGCTCAGGTCATGGTCTCACAGTTCGTGGGTTCAAGCCCCACGTGAGCCTGTGCTGTCAGCGCAGAGCCTCTCTCTCTGCCCCTCCCCCATGCTTGCCCTCTCTCTCTGTCTCTCTCAAAATAAACAAACTTTAAAAAAAAAGAAAGAAATGGAAGGGCAGAATATGTAAGCTGTGACTACCTCAGGAAAGACATGGGAGATTCCAGACTTTTGTCTTTGCAGGAAGACATACAAACGTGAAAGATGGAAAACTGAAAGGTGAATGGTAAGAAAAAGATTTCTAGCCAGATGCACTATTAATAGCAGCTCAGAGTTCATCCAGGGGAAATGGTACCCCTGGCAGGAGACGGTAGGAAATCTTGGAGAGAGAGACCCAGGGCCGGGTCTCCCACGAGGACTCCCATCTCCCTCTGGTGCGGCGCATACGGCCAGGCCAGCATCTCCCTAAAAGCACCCACTTCTGCTCTGAAATTCACCTTCAGCTTCCCCAATTTGTAAAGCTGGTACGATGATCTCCATTCCCATTGGTCACACGCACCTTGGGCTACGGCACATGAACTGGATTCCCGGGGTCAGGGGCAAAAGCAACCACAGATGGAATTAGCCGGTTGGACCGTATAGCCCAAGAGCATTTTAGGGGTATTCTGCACCAACCTCCGCCTTTTGCTGATAAAGAAGCTGAGGCCCCGTGCATTAGGGAAAGAGCCAAATCCAAGCCTGGCTCTTCTCACATGGTTGGTTCTGCCTGCACCCAGGGGATCGTGACATCCACTCAGCCAGCTGGGTGACCACTCGGCCTCCGTGTCACTCAATACCAACACGGGGGTTGGAAGAGTCCCCTCCCTTCCCCAATTGTGGGAAGCATGAAACAAGATGGTTTAAACGAGACAGCTCGTGAACTAGACTTCGCACAGCGTTTGGCACATCTAAGCATTCAGTAAATTATACCGATTACTCCCAGCTCTTCATTGTTACCCGTTCTTTTTCCTCCCCATACAGTTGGGGAGGAAGAGCAAACAATGAGAACATTTTGAGATTATCTGCCATGGCTGCATTTTCAAGTGTTCATTTATTTAATAGGCCGTGTGCCTTGATTACAGTCCTATATGGGTCTGAATTTACATTCACAAGTATGTTTGAATTTCGCTAACATCCCTCTCCAGGGAGTCATGCTACGTCAATACCTCTTACCCGATAAGGCTTCAATTGGTGTCGTAAACTACCATTTGGACTCTGGAACAGAATTGTAAATAGAGTGATAATTAACGGATCTCCCAGTGATTCTCCTCCATCCCCGATTTATCAGGCATCGCGTCTTCAGAGCTGTCCTTCACCCTCAGGAATATGATAAGAAAAATGAACAAAGGGGATAAGAAAAGAAAGCACCACCAATTGTAAGCAGTTGGCTTAATCTCGGATTTATTCTTCACAGCTGGATTCCATCTTTGCTTCTCTCCTCCTGCCTTGACCCGCTGCCACCTCTTCCTCTCCCTCCATCCCTCCCCTCTCCCCCAACTGAGCCTTTACAACTGTTCTTCCAAAGCCAGGGTTGCAAAGGCCTCATAATTGTCAAGCCTGGGGCACCTGGATGGCTCAGTCTATTAAGCATCTGACTCTCGATTTTGGCTCAAGTTATGGTCTCACAGTTCGTGAGCTCGAGCCCCGAGTCAGGACTCTCCATTTGGGATTCTCTCTCTTCCTCTCTCTCTCTCTGCTCCTCCCCTGCTCGCTTGCTCTCTCTCTCTCTCTCTCTCTCTCAAAATAAATAAATAGACTTAAAAAAATAAATAATTGCCAAATCCAAGGGCACTTCAAGCCTTGTGCCCATTTCCATCTTTTATTTTCTGAGTGTCACTGACATGCAACGTGACATCAGTTTCAGCTGTACGGTGCAGTGATTCTCCAAGTCTACACATCAGGCTGTGCTCACAAGCGCAGCCACCCTGTCCGCCTTCAGACTCCCTCCTCCCTTGGCTCCTGGTTTCCTCCTGGTCCCCTGGCCACTGCGTCCAAGTCTAGAGTGCCTCTTGCTCTGTTGTACCTTCTAAACAGCTCTTATTTCTGTCAGTTCTTCATCCCCGGTGCCCTGACCTAGTTCGACAAGCCTCTGTCTCTGCTTACCTGACTGTTGCCACAGCTCCCCAAAAGGTCCCCTGGTCTCCAGGGTCAACCCCACACACCCTCCCACACAATGTCTACTTCACTAGCAAAATGGTCAAAGAGGCACACGCTAGCACGTGCCCCTCCAAATGTAATGGATGTTGGCTTGGGTTTGGTTTTTGCCAACCTACAGAATTGTATCTGGACACCTCCATATAGCACCCAAGGCTCCTCTTGCTTTGGCCCTGCCAGCCCTCCCTGCCACATCTCCTACAGGCCTCCACGCATGCCCCTTGCCTCTCCACCATGCCACGCCCTTCCCTTTGCACACATGCTGTTCCCTCTGCCAGAAATGTCCTCCTCCACCACTCCCACCTCCCACCCTGGGCAAACCACCTCCTTGTGGAAGACGCAGTTCCAGGGTGGCTCCCCGGGCAGAGGGTCTGTCCTCCTCCCCCCCGGAAGGACGTACCACCCACGGGAGACCCCACGTCAGACAGAAAAGCTCCTTGAGGGCAGCGACCACGCCTTACTGGATTTGGAGCCCTGATCAGTGCCTGTCAGCCCTGGATGCTCGGCCTGATAAAGGACTACAGAAGATAGATAAGCATTCCTTCAAAATGATATTTTTAAACCCCAAAGAAGAAAAGATGACAAAATCCCTGTGTCTGCTCCTAGGAGTGGCGTTCAGGGAAGCTTTGAAGAAGAAGAAGAAAAAAAACAACTTGTGGGTCTAAGCGATCGCACCAGAAGAAAAAGCCTATCCCTGAGGCGCTATTTAAATTCCACACAGTGATTTTCTTTTTAATTCATTTTTATTCCAGGTGCAGCCCTGCAGCTATTTTAAAACTGAGACTTAAAATAAAGTAATACTAATAGCTGGAGTTATCACAGGCTCCTGCAGTAACAGGGAGCCTTGAATCAAAAAAAAAAAAAAAAAAAAAAAAAAAGCCCTTCACGGAGTCTTGGCAAACCACAACATCCCTTCCCCAGGAGAGAGCGGAGAGGGAACAGAACAGGGCTCCATCATCAAAGGATTGTGCTTCACTGTGCAAAAGCATTTATTCCTAGATTCCCTGAAATAGTTCCCTTTGTACCTTTAACCACTGGTTTTCGAAATATTAACAGTCAGAAGGGAAGACTAAGATGTGAGGTCGGGAACCAGAAAGGTGCCGAGTGACAAACGCTTCCTACAAAGTGTGGTCGGCAGACCTGTCCACACCAGCCACCGGAGACCCTGGGTTCTGAGCACAAATGCTCACCCCAGGGCCCAGCCCAGACTGTGGAATCGGAATGGCTGCTAGGAGGAAAAAGAAAAAAAAAAAAAGGATAATTTAAATGCCCGTTTTCTGAAAAGCAGCTTCCCGCTCAGGACAGCTGCCCCAGGAAATGGAGTTTTTGTGAGTGGTGCCCAGAGACACAGCCCTGCCTCTGACCTGCTTGTGTCAGCAAAAGCCAGAGTTGTTTCTCTCAACTTGTTAATGGAAAAAAAAAAAAAAAAAATCCTGCTTTAATTACTGGCCCCACCAGGAGGGAGTCCACTGTATTAATGCCTCCCAGGCAGGGAACTTCCCCGAGCGTGTTATCACGGACTTTCAATGTCTGATCAGCCCACCCCCCTTCCCCAGTTTGGGTAAGAGCACCGCCCCTCCAATCTGGGGGATGTCCTATCTCATCTCCCACCATCTCCCTATCTCATCTCCAGATTTGTACAGCACAAATCTGAAAGGACAGCCAATATCACCTCCTCCATCAGAATTACAGTCAGGGTCACAGGTGGACAGATGGCCACCCGACCCAAGCGGTCCTCCATGAGGTCGACCCAGCATGACCTGAGAGCAAAGTTCCCGTTCCTCCTGTGCCATGGGCAACCGTCCTTGTGACGAAGTTCGCCCACGGTGGGTTTCTGTCGCTCTTCTGGACAGCTAGAAGAGCCCTGTGTATCACAGGTTGTCAAAGTTTAAGTGGAGTCGGTCTGAAGGTTTCAGCAGCCAGGATCCCCAGGGCGCATCTGATGAGAACCTGCAAATCCACCGAGGTCTGTGATGGGAGGCCTCCGATGCCTACAGAGAGGGCATCTATGAAGGGTCCGTGCTATGCGCTCACAGCCGGCTTCCCCAGCGGCACCCCAGATATTTCAGTAAGCTGGGTCACTGCAGTGGGACTCGGGATTCACGGGAGGCCTGTCCTGGAGGCATACATGCTCCTCTGCAGCCAGGCCACGGGCCTCGGAGCCCCCAGAGCGCCCACCCACCCCCTCCCCCGGCCAGGAACGCACACCCCTCCGGGCCCAGCTCCTGAGTCAGCGATTGCCTTTTCAAGACAACATCCCTGCTGCCTGGGAAGAAGGTGGCCATCTCTCCCTTCTGAGTTCCCACAGCATTAGCCCTGCCTACCACTGATTTCCACTTATTTACAATTCGGGACATCAATGACAGCCTTCGAGTCAGAAAGAGAATTGGACAATGTTTCCCCGGTTTTAAAATTTCAGACTCACACAGTCTTCCCATAAAGAGTGCCAACTTATTATTTTGCCAAGTAACAACGTTTTGAAAACACAGTACAGTCTCTTAATGCCATCCTATCATAAGAGAAAAAGCATTCTCATAGCAAAGAAAAACGCAAACCACCTCAAAGACAATCTCAGAATTCATGAAAAGTTTACTACGTGGCTGTGGCCGTCCTTCTCCCCCGACTCCCCCTCCACCTCTCACTTTGCTGTTTTGTTTTGTTTCATTTCGCTTTGGACCAAGGGAAATTGCCTCACAGACCAGCTGGCACCTGTAGAAAAGGGTTTCTGAGTCGCTCACCTTGGCCCATTCACCCCAAGGCGAGGATCTTCTGCAAGGAACACCAACCTCACGACGTGAGCAAGAGAATCTCACTTCAAAAGGATGTTTTCCGGTTACAAAATGCTCCCACGTGTGCTACTCATTTAATTTCAACTTAAATCTCACCACAAGGCTGCTGTATAGATGGGAAGGCTAAAGCACTCATCTGCTCTATTTGTTATCAAGATGTTCTTTTATTTGGGGCTCCATTCTACCTCCCATCCACCCTGTGGGCTTTATTTTACCCTTGAGAACTTTCCTTCCACTTCATGGGTTTTATTTTTGTATTTTATTTTTTATTACTTTTTTAATGTTTTTTTTTTAATTTTTTTTTTCAACATTTATTTATTTTTGGGACAGAGAGAGACAGAGCATGAATGGGGGAGGGGCAGAGAGAGAGGGAGACACAGAATCGGAAACAGGCTCCAGGCTCTGAGCCATCAGCCCAGAGCCTGACGCGGGGCTCGAACTCACGGACCGTGAGATCGGGACCTGGCTGAAGTCGGACGCTTAACCGACTGCGCCACCCAGGCGCCCCAATGTTTATTTATTTTTGAGAGAGAGAGAGAGAGACAGACAGAGGCGAGCAGGGGAGGGGCCAAGAGAGGGAGACACGGAATCCAAAGCAGGCTCCAGGCTCTGAGTTGTCAGCACAGAGCCCAATACGGGGCTCGAACTAATAAATCCCGAGATCATGACCTGAGCCAAAGTCTGATGCTTAACCAGCTGAGCCACCCAGCTGCCCCCCACTTCATGGGTTTTAAAGTTCACTCTTTTGTCCCTTCCTACCTAAACTTCGTCTTCAAGGATGGCAAGCTTCAACCTGAACCCCTAACACATCCAACAGTGCCAGTAGACCCCCAATCCATGTTTGTTGAAGGTCGAAAGGATTCTCATTCAACATGATATCCAGACTCTTCCAGACCCTTCACTTTCCTGGCCAAATCCCTCAACAGGGACTGCCATCTTTTAACGTGCCTCCTAAAATGTCATGCCCAGAACTGTGTGCCATGCACCAGATGGCCTGAGCTGTGCAGAGGGCCAAGGTCCCTTGGCCCTCCTGCACTGGGCACAAAGCCTTTATTCATGAAGCTTGAGACTGTGTTTGCTTTCTGGCAACCATTTCGTACTGCTGACTCCTCTGAGATCAGAATCAACTAAAATTCTTAGATATCGCCAATTCTGATTTTCTTAGTTGGTCATTTTAATCCGGGAACAAAAAACCAGGTCCTTGACATTTAACCTATTGAATTCATTTTTGTTAGTCAGGGTCCTCTGTTCTTAGCTGACCTGTCAGATCTCACCTCTCCAACCAGATGTTAAGGTTCTTGAGATGGTATCTTCGATACTTCTTTATAAGGAGTAAGCGTAAACGTCCGGGATGGTGATGCTCACCAGGTACTCAATAAATGTGTGTTGGTTGATCAAGCTCTGCTTTTACCATAATATGCCCCCAGGACTCTCAACTTCTGATGAATCACACTTCAGTGCCAAGGACTAGCACCAAAGACTTCCTCCAGTTGTCCCCACTTCTTATACTTCCAGCTCTGACTACTGCTGGTCCCCATACCCACTGCATGAACCCAAAGCAGCCTGCTTGCTCCCAGACGTGCTCTGGTGTCTACAAATGACCACCTCCGCCAGTCCCTCCCATGGCCTTCTCAAAACTCACTGCCTCCATGAGCCCTGACCTGCTGCATTTCCCCCATGTGCCCTTAGCATTTCTAGCACAGTCCATCGTGCAGAAAAAATATCTGGAGTAAAGCTGTGAATGCTCGTATGAACCAAAACAGAGAACACATCGTCATGTACTGTGAAGTAGAATTCTCTATACAAAGGAGTTTGTCATAGAATTTGCTGTTCTAAAAGACCCCTTTAGTGTATTTTAAAGGACTTGATGTGGCCATGTGGTTAACATGCAGCTTTCCATGAACACATCTGTCATACAGGGAGATGCCTTGGGATCTTCACAGAGAATTGTTCTCTGCAGCAATACTGTTCCAGATGTACCAGCCAAAGGCCTGGAGACACGTTCTGTCGTTGACTGCGTGCTAATGAGTTCTGTCCAACAAATATATACGTATATAACACGTGCTTTCTCTGTGTTTTCTATATACTGCAGTTTTTCCAGGAGCCTTATAATGAAATGAAAGAAATCAGAGTCTTATATCCAGAAGGGAATCTTGTTTGAGTGACTCACGTTATGACCAAGGAAAATAAAGCCAACGACAGTGGTTTACAACTCCTTTATCCCACTTTCAAGTACCAACAATTCTTCAGTGAAACCCACCATGAACACCTCCTCTCGAAGCCAAAGACGACGCTCCCATCCAGCCCTTCTGGGATTTCATGGATTATCTCCAACTATTTTATGGGAGACACAGGACCTCAGGGTCCTTCCATCTGAAGCTCCTAAAGATTTGAGCACATCTGTCTCTACTTATTCCGATATTATTTTGAATTCGTCTTCTCTTGGAAGACACATGACACTTGCACAGGGACATCTGGGGACTCGTCACAATCCCTGGGACAGTCCTGGGCACAGGGGAGCTCTGGCAGCCCTTCTTGTCTGCTTGCAACTGGAGCAAGGGAGGAAATAAAAATAAATGCACGGTCTCCCTCTGGTTGTAATTATTAATGGTCAATTTGCTAAAATGGTATCTGTTTAGATGACTAATAATCACGGCTCTATTATTTGTAGAATGCGGTGTTTTGTTTTGTTTTTAATTATGTCTTAGGTGAGTCTCTCATTTGTGCTTTAACTCTATAAAAATGCCTCAATTTCTCTCTCACTCATTCTATCCCAGGAACGATGAAGGTTTGAAAAAGGTTGCTCCTATATATATTTTTTTTTTTAATACAAGCTGCTGTTACCATGTCCGTGAGTCATGTCCTGCAGAGGAAGTATGTGTGGCACTCAGGGCAAGATATGAAGGGGAGCCCACTAGCGGGGGGGGCAACCCCTAATCTGGGGGGCATAAAAGAGTTTGTGCCTAGTGGCATAACCCCCAGCATGGGGAGCCCTTGGGAGACCTGGTTTTGGAATAACCCAAAATTGGGTTTCAAAGTGGGAATTCTGTTTTTTCCAGTCAGACAACATAGTTGATACTGAATGTTATTTATAGGTTTGACTTGAGCTGGTTTAAACCATTTTTCTTGTTTCCAATAAATCATTTCATGGAAATGGCTAGATATTATTCCTTCTTTGTTTTAGAGCTAAATTACCTATTAAATAAGGGGGAAGAAGTGAATTATGTTAGTAAAAGGCTCAGATGGCTTTGCACAACATCAATTCAGCAAAATGCATTCCTGCCTTCATAGGTAATGGCCCAAGTTTAAAGTAATACCATCAACAGCCAGGATTTGTTGAACATGTACTATATGGGAATGTATGCTAATCACTGCATGGGAAGTCAAGTGCACTAAGAACCGTCTTCTGAAAATGTGCCGCCCAACTGGGAAACGGAGACACGAAAATGAACCATAATACAAAGTGGTGAATGGTAAGGACTTTGAGCTACATAGGAGTCCACGGAAGAACTCACTTCTGTCTGGAGTGTCCACAGAGGGGCTGGTTGTTGAGCTGGGCACTGAAGCATGGAGGGAAGGAGGCTTGAACAAGGGGACAGTGTGTACAAGGACATGAAGGTGAGGCAGAATAAGGCAGTCCTGCATAGTGGGAAAGCAAAGTTAAATCCTGGCACTTATGAGCTGTGTGACCTTCAGCAAGTTGCTTGATCTCTCTGAGCCTATATTTTCTCTCCATAAAAGGAGGACACTAGAGGAACCTCGTTCACAGGATTGTTGTAAAGAGCAGAGAAAAAAATGGGAGTGAAGCACTGAGCAGAACCGTACTTCAGAACAGAAGGTAAACCCTCAGTACAGGTTAACTATTATTATAATTTCAAGGTTACAAAAGAACACAGGCAACCCTTGGGTTGAGCTCTATCCTGGGGCCACGATTAGTGATGGAGAGGCCTTGTTCTGCAACAATCACTTACAGCAGGACAGAGGGAATGGGTCGTGGCGCACCATGGTGCCAATCATGAAAATGAATTTGAGGGAATGACACAGAAAAAAGCAGGCACGGTCAACACTGTCAGACTCTTCCCAGGCTCTGGGGCCCACCTCGTGGTTACTGCTATAAATGGAGTAACTCACCCCTGCCAACTCCTAAACCATTTACACTCTTAAAAAATATATATATATAAATAAATAAATAAATAAATAAATAAATAAATAAATAAATAAATAAATAAAATATATATATATTTATATAAAAAATATAAATAAATAAATAAATAAATAAATAGATAGATAAAAATAAAACAACAAAACAAAACAAAAACCTCGTAAAAGGAATATCAGAAGGAAACCAATCCAGGAAAATACTTGAGGATGCTGCCTTATGATTGCCCCCGTCAGGAAACCACGGGAAAGGAGGGTTCCTAAGGGCAGAGTCAGCCAAGAGTAATTGCTAGAAGGCTGGGGAGCATAGAGAGACACTGAAATGCACCTCTTCCCCCACCCCAGCTTCTCAGAAGACCCAGCAATGCAGGGACAATACTTCCTGGGACTAGATACAGCAGTCTACAGAGGGGGTGGGGCACCATTGCAGGGGTGGGAATTCCTCTGTTACTGGGGCAACAGGCAAAATGAGGGCAGAGTCCACTGTCCCTTCAAAGTCCCCGGGGAGACTAAAGAGCCCGTGTCAGATGTAACTGGCTAAAAGCACTTGGGAAAAGCAAGCTTCCAAAATAGTTGTCTATGAGCTGGTGCTGACACCCACGAGGATCACGGTCTGGCAGAAACATACAGAAATACAACCAGGGAGTTCAAGATGCATGGGAGGCATTAACGAGGCTGGCTATGGAAGTATGCTTCGGCATCTGGGCTGAGCTGGCTAGCTGAGTGACCCAAGTGTGGTGGCGGCATTTTCTCCTCCGATACTCGAGACAGAACGATGTGGTACCAAGGACATGATAACACTTAGCAGCAAAAGCCAGCAAGAGCTATGACTTTGGTTTTTAGAAGACTTGTAGAGAGAATTCACCTTCCTTGGCATAATTCTGATTGAGCTTCAACTGGAATCTCAGATAGGGTTTTTCGGAAAAAGCCCGGATTTTAATAGAAATGATGCTTTCGGGAAGAATGGCAAAAACGAACAAACAAAAGCATTGCAAGTGGGTAATGACTTTCAGTCAACATATCTGACAAACAGGAATGAGGCTAAGAGGTGATTGACTGTATCTGCTGCTGAACCACGTGAAATTTTAGGCTTCAAAGAGAATGTACTCAAAGAGAATGCCTGAATGTCAGTTTCTTAGCGTCCTGGGGTCTCCTCTTCCCAGAACTAGAGACAGCCCACCTGAGCACCTGAGCTTCATTCAACCAGGTGTCCCCTGGGCTGTAGACCGCCTACCTGAGGGTCTGGGCTGAGCCAGGTGTGACAGGGAAGCTACTAGGTGTTACCAGATTCTAAAGCCACACAACTCTTGTACTGCTTCAGGCATCACAGCTCCCTAATCAAAAGACATAAATGCATCCTATCTGGGGAAATCCATCCCATCATGAATGTCTAGACAGTCACTCTATTTCTTACTGTTGACCAGTGAGAAATAACGGACCTCAATGTAATTCTATAGCTTTACATAGACAGGGTGCCTACATAGGACACAGCACCACAGGTTGGGCAAACTTGTGCTCCCTCATCAGCTCCAACGTTGACCTTCGGAGTGAACTTCGACAACATTTACTGAGTATCTGGTAAGGTCAGGCACCAAGATTCTGGGGGTAAAGGGTTATCAGTTCAGCCCGGCTCCTCCTTCACACCCCAGTTACAAGATGAGGAGTAGAGAATCAGGCCACTAATGCCCTTACCAGAATGAACTATAAGGTATCCCAAACGCTGGAGCGAGAAAGCTGGCAAAGCCCACGGAACAGGTGGTTCTGTAGCCAAACCGTGGAGCCCAAAAGGCCCGCTTCCGGGCTCTTCAACCACTCCAGAGTCCCTGCAGACACAACTTGATGCTTGATGTCAGTACATTAACCAGAGATGCCCACATCAGTGCCCATCTCCTGGAAACCAAGGTCAGCATAACATGGAGAAACAGGGGGCCCCAGGTAGGTGACAATGAGGGAAATCCTCAAATGTCTCCATCTCGGAGGTCTCAAAACCCACCACCGGGTCATCTTTGAGTTACGTCAGATCCTTTCTTTTCAGTTAAAAAGCAAAAACTGTAACTAAGGTAGGAATAGCTCACCAAGCCCCTACCACTTTAGTGTGAAGAAATTGAACAAATTATTTAACTCCTCATTAGGAGAGACAAAAAAGTGGGGGGGGGGGGTGGGGAACCTGGGTAGCTCGGTCAGTTAAGCATCCAACTTCAGCTCAGGTCATGATCTCACAGCTCATGGGTTTGAGCCCTGTGTCGAGCTCTGTGCTGACAGCTCAGAGCCTGGAGCCTGCTTCAGATTCTGTGTCTCTGTCTCTTTCTGCCCCTCCCCCACTCACATTCTCTCTCTCTCTCTCTCTCTCTCTCTCTCTCTCTCTCTCTCTCTCTCAAAAAGAAACGTTAAAAAAAATTTTTTAAACATTAAACATGTTTAAAAACTAAGCACTAAAAAAATATTTTTTTAAAGGAGACAAAAAAAAAAAACCTTTAAGCGTAGAATTCTGAGGTGAGTACAGGGTCCAGAAATCCGGGGAAAGGGCCAAGAAAGATTAAGAGTTTCGCTTCTTGGCTACCATGATCCAAGTTGCCCACGAGTTTAGCTCTAGATCAGCGCTCATGGGAGGAGTCTTTCTACTGTCACATTTCTGCCCCCTCTCTACTCACCTCCTCAGGCAGCAGGAAAAGCCAGGTGATACACCTGGGGTCTTCCTGTTACCCGGTGAAAGCCAAAGCCTGTGGGAGCACCACCTGATATGGGTGAAATGAGAGGTGGTCCTCACAGGCTGGTGGACAGTTTTAGGGAAAGAGAAGAGTCCATTCTAGCCACACCTTCAGAAAATTCCAAGTGCAACAAGAACATCGAGATGACCCATAACCTGGGTCCGAGTCTCTTCTCCCATCTTAGTTTATAGACAAGTGTTCCCAAGGAACTAACAACTTCTTGATGATTGATCAAAACACAGTACTTCTGAAAAATGTCCTATTAATAATAACCACCCTTTAATGTCTTAACACTATACAATTCACCCTGGGTCCCTGAGACTCAAGGGGCCAATGACCTGTGCAGAAGCATGACAAAAGGCAGCAAATTTCCTCAGTCTCCAGAGGCAGCCCCCCTGGTCCAGTAGGAGATTGACATGGCCTTCCTCCAGCCAAAAGCCAGCAGGAATCTCCACTTGGTTACTCCTCCTGGGATAGGGAGGAGGGAGAGCTGGATCCACCAGGAACATTCTATTGACACAGGGTTTTCAAGAACTAATAGCCCCAGGATATGTGGTATTTAAGGAGAAAGTAGTTGCATCTAGCACCCGGAGTTATTAACGGAGAATGGACAAACACCAACAACTCAGCTTATCTCTACTCAGCAGCCCAGGGACATTAGGGGGAGGTGTCCACTCTCAGCCATGCCTTCTGCTAGTGAGGACAGCAGTTCCTGACCATGGCTCTAGGCAGTCTCAGAAGGACACTGGGAAGGTGAATGAAATGTCCTCCTCCATTGGGTCTGACTCCCGAACAAGTCTTACCAGAAGAGGGGCTGCTCAAGGCTGTAGCACCACGTGGGGGGGATTCTAAGTTTCAACATCTGTAAGAAACTTAAGAGAGTCTTTTAAGAGACATTATCTCACTTAGTTCCCAAACAGCCTCTTTGGTTAAGGTTTCTGCCGTTGGAAGCCCTGATTATGCTCCAAAATGGGCTGGATCATGGACCAGGAGGAATTCAAGGAGGGGGGACCACAGGCTCCCCAGGACAAGCTCACGGGAGACCCCAACCCCACAGACAGGCCCCAGTCAGGGCCAGCCCAAGGAGGTGAACTTTCATCCAAGTAGCAAAGAATCTTTAGCAGGGGAAACCCAGACCTATTGTCACAATAACGCACCTCCAAGTCAATTAAACTCGACCATCAAGAGAGCCGTTAGCCACAGTGACCGTATTTAAAAGCTGGGGAGCTGGAAGAACGCCATTACTACCTGCACCCACCACCATCTCTGGGGTGCTAGAAAGAACACGAATGTGGGGTCACAAGATCTTGGTCCTTTACGACTTATCTGGCCTTCAACAAGTCACATAACCTCTGTGCACGTCCAGTCCCCCATCCATTAATATCAAGTTAACACAATAAAACTTAAACTCCCAAGCGTGTTGTGAAGATCAGGTGAAATAATGTACATGAAAGTGTCTTAAAACTAGAAAGGGCCACAACCACGTCAAGTATTACTTTGAAAGTACTTGGGAGACTTTGGACAACACATACAGTGGAGAAGCTGATCCTGCTTCTTCATTCTTCATCCAACCCAATCCTAGAAGAGATGTGCCCCATCTAGCTGCCTCAAAGATCTCCCTGTTCATTTATTCTGTGGTCGTTAAATCCCCCCCAGGTACCATGCATTGGACTACATGCTGGAGAGACAGCCTTCCTGTCCTCATGGAGCATGAATCCAGATAATTCCAACACTATCTGTTCCCACCTCCATTTTATGTTCTCAGTCTTTGTAAATCCTATCCTAGAAAGATCCCTTCTCCCAGGAGCAAACATAAACTGTCTCCTTCCCAGTCTAGATGAGCAGGTCTGAACATGGAACCCCACCCTGTGAGCTAATGAGTCACCTGTAACCAAGTCTACACCACTGTCCTGAGGCATGAAATTCAGCTGTCTCCCCATCCCATCATCTTGGCCCTTCGGAAACCTTTAATGTAGAAACTTGAGTCTCCTGGGAGACCAAACCTCAGTCTCAGCAGACCCACAGTCTTCCGAAGCCACTTTTGAAATAAATACACTAAATACCAAACCAATAAAGCAGAAGTTTATCTCCACCCCACAGGATGTGTTAGCCATGTCCATTATGGGGACTTGTAGCAGGTTAAATAGACACTCAAGTTGCAAAGACCTGGGTTTGAATCCTCACTTTGTCACCTGTGGGCCTTGAAGCTAATTATTTAGCTTAGTACCCCTTGAAGGTTCAATTTTTCACATTTATAAAGCTCAGATAACAATCCCTACCCCATAGTGATATTCAAATAATTAAATGTGATAATGTTGGTAAAGAATTTAATAGTGCTTGGCACTTAGAAGCACTCTATAAATGGTAGCCATTGTTATTTATAATTATAATAGTCATTACTATTGACATGCTCACAAAACAGCCCATTTCATTCTATGTGCCGTGATATCTCTACTGCTCTACGGGCAAACAGAGAAAGCAATGCTTCCACTGACTCCAGAGCAAATTATTTCCAACCATGGACCCCCACTCATCCTGCCTTTTTGGAAACACTAGCTCTCAACCCTGAGGTTAAGATATACTTATCCTTGGCTCAATAACCATGTGACCTGGTTGACGGACAAAATGAAAGAATAAATCAAAACCTAAAATATTTCATCGGCCCACTGGGCTCCATGTCTATTCATGCAAAATATTGCGTACACTTCCTCCCAGCAGCCCCTCTTCCTTTCCAGCTACAGTTTTTCCTCATCCTACTCCCCTGTCTGTGGTGCTTACACCTCCCTCTTCATGATGGCCAACTGCACTGTACGATTCCAGAACACCCAGCCTGACTGAACAGATTCCTGCAGCTGGCTCAGCAAGTGAAGTGAAGTGAAGTGAAGTGAAGTGAAGTGAAGTGAAGTAAAGAATGAACCTTGCCCAAAAAGAGGTCTGGCCTTTGCCCTGGGCTTCTGGGAGGAAATTCTCTAAGTCCTTGGAATGTAAGGCCCGATAGGAGTGGATGTCTTTGTTTGCCTGTGGCCTTTGATCATGCAGGATAGTATAATAATGTGATTTGGAGTTGTGGCTTTGGGTCATGGGGTATCAGCTCAACCTCAGGAGGAGCTGGATAGTGAGATTGATCACACGCTCAGGCAACCACGCCTATGTGATGGAGTCTGAATAAGAACTCTGAACACGAAGGCTCAGTGGACTTCCCTGGTTGACGGTACTCCTTGCATACTGTTGTACCCTTATGCCAAGAAAGTTACACTGCCCACGATCGCACAGGGACAGGAAGACTGGAAGCACCACGTTTGGAATTTTCCTGAACTCGGCCTTCTGTGCTACTTCCCTTGGCTGATTTTAATTTGTATACTTTCACAATAGTAAACCATAACAATGAACATAACAGCTTTCAGAACATTCTGAGTCTTTCTAGTGAGTTGATCAAAGCCAAGAGTGATCTTGGGGGACCCCAAACTTGCAGCTGGGGTCAGAAGTGAGAACAGTTGTGTGAGCTGTTCTTCTAACACTGCAGAGGCCATCGGGAGAATCCCTAAAGATGGGCAGTCAGGTCCCCATGTGCACAGTGGTCTCTCGAAAACTGAACAACCACATCCTTGGATCATTCTTCGTCATCAGAAGATGAACTTGGAAGCCTAAAATTGTTAACTCTACATTCATTCACAAGTCCTTGTTGGATCTCAATCCACACTCTGAGTTAATGAACATAGATGGACCTCTCAGCCTCCCCCGGTCCTCCGATGTCCATTAACAACATGGATGAGGTCCTGCCTCTGAAGCATTTGGGATTTCTAAGTCTGGCATCAGCAGTTACAGTACGTGGCAGACTGGAGGGGGTGTCCATCTGGAAGACCACATTTGGGAAACTGCCACCTGTGTTCACGTGCCTCTTCTGCCTGGAAAATGTCGCAGCCACTCTTCCACTGAGCCTGGTCCTCAACTCAAGGGAGGAAATTGGACAGAGGAAAGGAAAAAAAGAAGCCAGAGGAATGCTCAGGCAAGCCAGCGGCCAGTAAGCGTACCAGCCGTGGCAAGCTCTGAATCCTCAGGAAACACGCCCTTGTGAGGATGTCTTCCCCAGGCTTGCTGGGCATCCCCCTGCTGAGAAACAAAGTTCCTTTTCAAGCCGGTGCTGCTATCTGCAGTGGTTCAGTGTCCAGATAACCAGGGAGCAAGGAGATACATTGTCATGTCAAGGCTCACAGGGGAAATACAAGCAGAAGAAATGTCAGCATCTGGATACCGACGGACATGGAAAACCTCAAAAAACTCAAGAGAGAAAGAAAATGTATTTTGGCGATAATGGGACTAGAGTGGGCTGCGGCTGGCTGAATGCTATATTGGATCTCTACTAGCCACGGGATCCTTCTTTGTTAACCCTGAAGCCCAGCCACCTGCCCCACGAACGGGGAGCAGAAATAAGGGAACAAACTGGACCCCACATCTTTAAAATGAAGAGGTCTCAGGGCTGTATCAGTCACTTAAGCCTAATATTTGGATTTCCTTTAAATTGTATTGTCGTCAACGGCTGTTCAGGCTGAGTTGCTTAGACAGTAAATTCTGGTTCTAGCTGCCATTTCGCATTATGCTAATGTATGTGAGAAGCTGCCTCCCTGGATACCGTAGCAAATTGCCAGCTGAATCATAGAAATGCTGTCAACTTTTTTTTTTTTTTGCAAGTTTTCCATTTTTGCTTTGCTACTGTGTAGCCAGGAGAAACTGGGAGGTGAGCGGGAAATATATATATATATATATATATATATATATATATATATATATATATATAATGCATATATATATAATGCATATATATATTATACATATACATATACATACATGCATTATATATATATATATATATATATATATATATATATATATATATGCTTGCATCAAGCTTCCCCTGGATTGGTTTTGCCTCTTTGAGAAAGAGCTGTAGTTTTCTCCCTTGTTTCTAAAGCAGCCCACAGACATGCCTCCATCTTATTTGAAGTCATTTCATTGCCCAAATATCTGTGTCAGTTTCAGGAATCAGCCTTGAGAGCCAGCAGAGGGAGAAAGAGAGCACCAAACCGGATTTTCTACAGATTCCACTCAAAATCAAAGCCCGAACAAGTGGGAATTTGCTGAGCCCAAACAAACAAACAAACAAGCAAAAGGCAAAGCAAATGGATTCAGCAGAGGAGGCCACTTTTTAAAAGATGGTGAGGGTTCCAGGGTGGTGCAAACAGCTTTGGCTCACAAACGGGTTCCAGTTTGGGCACTGCCAGCTGTTCTCCCCGGGTGACCCTCTTTTCCCCCCTTCCCCCCACCCCAACCCAATCCTGCTCCAAACAGTTCCTTTGCCTGTAAATGAGAAGAGGGAACTGGTGGCCAGGAAGATCCCTTCAGCCTTAACATTCTAAGTCTGTATGGCTCTTTTCTGGTCTTAGCTACCTTCTAGACTATGGTTAACAACACCTTACTTTCTTGGACTCGGGTGCTGGACCTGATTGCCCAGCAAGATTGTTCCAGGTCCAAGAGCTAAGATTCTAAGACACCTGTGGCACAAAATAGTAATTTCTCCTATTGTCGGATGGTGGGAGAGACGGGTATGTGCAAGGGCGCGAGACGGCCGCAATAGAGAGTAGCAGGCTGGCACCCCCACGCTGGGGGCGGAGAAACAGAGGTATTCCTGAGTGCAAATTTTCAGTTCTAGGAGTTAGTCCTAGAGACCTGCCGTACCACTGAGATCCTGCAGTTCACAATATTGTATTGGAAAACTTACTGAGCGAATAGGTCACAAAATAACAACAAGAAGGCACGAGAACACTGTAGGAGGTGATGGAGAGGTTTATGGCATAGATGGTGGTGGTAGTTTCACGGGTGTATACTTACCTCCAAACTCATCAAGCTGTATACATGTAATACATACAGGCTTTTGCATGTCAATCATAACTCACAGTGGTTTAAAAAAAAGAAAAAGGCAAAGGAAAAATACAATGAAAAAAAGAGATAGCTGCAATAGACCTAGGACATGCTCCCCATGTCCCCAACCCTTTTGCACTGAACTCCACTTTCGTACTGCCTGTCCTGGGTCAGACCCCTGGAATGGCAGCGAGCACTTGTTTGGTATAGACTGCCTGTCCTGTGGCTTTGTCCGCTGTGGAACCACAACCCATTAACAATTCCGGCACTTGGGACCCTCCTCCCCAGCCCCACGTTTTTATCTCACCTGTCCCATTTCTAACCACATAAAAGTTCTACCCCTGCCCACTTTTCCTGCAGACAAAGATTCCTCTACCCCTGCTTGACCTCAGCCCTCACCTAGAATTTGACCAATTCAAGGGTACACACTCAAATGCCTTTGGGAGCCAATCAAGACTCCTGAAGGAGTGAGGTTGCCCAATGTAAGGAATAAGGAGAAGTAGGACCCTAGCGGCAAAGAATTGAGCGCATCCACCTCCCTCCCCTCATAAACAACACATTCACGTGGAAATTTTTACAATTTTATGTGCCCCAAACAAAACAATTATGCAGAAATTAGGCTCCACACTACCAGTTGTTGTTTTTTTTCTTTTTACTGCAAGCTCTCTGTTCATTAAATTCAGGTTTCTTTTTAAGTAAGGAATATACTTGCATGGAGAATTCACACTTCTTTCCAATGACTAAGACTGGATTGAATTACCATTATTATAAATGATCTTCTTTTAAGTTTAATAGATGCTAAAGCTTCCTTACCATATAGCCTGTGTTACCTTTTATTGACTAACTTAAGCCTAATATCTATAGCATTTCTGTGATTTTTTTTTCAATGGAAATACTCCTGAGAATAAAGTCAGACCTCCCGGGGTACCGCAAAGTGTAAAATTTCTCTGATGTCTCATGGCTTTATCTACAACAACAGGAAGTCTTCTTCGCAAATTTTGTATTCTATACTGTATCTGTTTATTAAGTGGAAAATGATGTTTAATTACTTATCACACACTTACCTCTTCACTACAAATCTTTAAGTGAAATGGACACTTCTGGATGATGCACCACTTTCCTCTCACCAGACCCCAGGTGGGAGCTGGGTTTCCCTCTGCTGCATAAACAGTAAGATTGGTTGACCACCTGACGCTGCTGTTCTACAGGAGAAGTAGGTTTGTTCATGAAATTGAAGGTTTGGAAGCCGTGGTCTGGTAACGGTTCTTCTACCCTTTTCCTGCGCCCAAACTCCCCAACAATCCCAAAGTCTTGTCAGAACAAACACCAAGCAAAGCACCCTAGTCCCTTCAAGGGTGGAGTCTGGACTTGTGTTACACAGATCCTCATGCTAACTTCCCCCTTGTTCCCCAGAATGACAGGGAGTCGGCTACAGTACCCCAGCCCTGTCCCTGGGGCCCTGGTACCATTGGCAGAGACTCTGACAAGTGCTGGGAAAATGAGAACACCGGGGTGGGGGGCGTGGTGCGGGGGGGGGGGGGGGGGGAACATCACGCTCCTGAAATTCATGTTCAAGATCAAGATCAGCTTTTGTATTAAATCCTACCTTCCCACTGACAACCCCCATTCCTCCCCTTCTTTCACGGATGCTTTTCAAAAGACAGCGGAGGTGAATATATGAACTTTAAGTTTCTCTGACGTCTACCTGGTGGCCACAGATTTGAAATACTCAGGGGATACAAAGGACTTTTCATAGTGTGAAGCACAAAATGGTCTCACATGGGTAAAGAGTGCCCCTTGACTCATTTTGTAGGTCTAGATTTTGATTTTTCAGCTGCCGTTAAAAATGGGGTCACCTTAACTTAGATTCTAGAAACTAAGAAGCGTGTAGAGTGAAGATCATAACTCAAATGATCTGTTCTTACCCCCTTTTGAATTCTTCTTGCCATAAACAAGCTTCTAATTCCAGGTGAGAAAGAAGCCAATGAAACAAGCCAGGGGGAAGGTGAGTGGCTTCTCCTGGGAACGTGTAAGGGTTTATCTCTGAAAGACATTTTCCCCACCCACACCCCCCACAACTGTGATGGGACCACCCCACGCTCAGATGCCAATCACTCAAGAGAGGTGCACTGCACTCTTAACAAAGCAGATTCATATAAACATCCTTCCTTCTAAGCAGAAATGCTCTTTTCTGCTTTACTAGTAGAATCCAGGTGAGCTCACTTCTGAAACCATTTGAAAGGCAAAAAAGCCAAACTCACAAACAAAATGTTGGAAGGGGGAAAAGAGGAAGAAACAGGTGGCCTAAGTTCCTTTATCAAAAAGGCTTAGAGGTGCCTGAGTGGCTCCGTCGGTTAAGCGTCCGACTTTGGCTCAGGTCATGATCTCACGGTTCGTGGGTTCGAGCCCCGCGTCGGGCTCTGTGCGGACGGCTCGGGGCCTGGAGCCTGCTTTGGATTCTGTGTCTCCTTCTCTCTCTGCCCCTCCCCCACTTGTGCTCTGTCTCTATCAAAAATAAATAAATGTAAAAAAAATTTTTTTTTAAGTCTTAGATCTTTACACCCTGGGTTTTATAATAGGAGAATAGGAGAATTCATTTCAAGGTGGGGTTGTAGGTCTCTAGCGTGAGGCACTATTCATTGCAGAGCATTCAAATATGAAGGGAAAATGTACATCTGACATGAAAATACAGAAACAGGAGCTCAACCAATAAATGTGTAACTTAAGGCGGTGTTTCCAGGGCATAGGTATTTTATATGCCAAGATCTACCTACTGCAAACACAAGCATGGTGCTGGGAAAGGCACAGACTTACAGATCCAATAGCGCAGGGAGGAGGAGAGAGCCTGGATCAGTCAGGACACAACAGCAAAGGGACAACACACTCAAAAGGGCTTAACTGAAGATTTTTAGGAAAGAACTGTACACAGTTTGGCACAGAATTAAAGGAGCCAGTAAAGATTGGTGATAAGTGGGAAGTTATATTTGCCCCAAGGTCTAAGGGGCGAGGGGGAAGGAACTGTACACGCAGGGAGTCTGGCAAGAGCCAGAGCTGTGGAAGAGGGCTGCCTGGCAGGACCCGTGCCTTGAAGGAACACAGCAAACGAAACCAGACGAATGCAGGGCAGGGGTGCGGTGCAGACGAGGACGGCCACCTCTTGCCTCTTGCCTCCTGGTTTTCCAGTCGTGCCTATTGGCCAAACTCAAATGGAAAGCCAAGAATAAGGGGGCACAGGTACTACAGTCCGGAGACATCAGCCTCCCAGGGCATGGAGAGTGAAGCCAGGGCAAATGGAGCCCTAGACTCCAGCAAAGAGCCCTAGACCGAGGGTCAGGACACCCGGTTCCAGCTGTGGCACACTGGCTTTGCGACTTTGGACGAGGCTCAACATATCTAGATTTCTAGGAAAGGACTGAGTAGATGGTTTCTCCGGGCTCTTTCAATTTTTACATCCTGTGGCCCTCATCCGGGAACTGTGTAGAACCAGGAGATCACACACGGCTACACGGTGGTTATCACAAGGCTTTAAAGCAGCACCCCTCAATCTCGGAAATACTCATTCTGTTTCCTAACCCACAAATCCAGATAGAGACCAACTCCATGGGAACAAAAATATGGGCCCAAGGAATCCTCACGTCTTGATTCTCAGCTTTATCATCAGAACTAATGTCACATCTTGACCGGTTTCCCTTTTGATTGTTGAAGAGTTCAGGATTTCACATGGTGGTCTCGTTCCTTTTGAGAACAAATCTGGACAGTGAAAGGAGATGAAGCATCCAGGGCCCCAGAGCCTCTGAAGCTGTGTGTGCGGGACAGAAGGTTCGCACGCGCCAAATGGGAAGACCACACTGGGATTCCAGTCCTCATCGCTGCGGACCAGCCTCTCCTATCTCCTATTTCCTATTTCCCACTCCTGCTCTTCTGCATCTTTCTTGTCTTGGTCTGACACCTGCCCCCTCGCCAGCCTAGAGGGGAGAGGAACCTACAGGATCAGAAGGTTCACACTCTTTGCCCCCCTGTGAATGGGCTTACCCACTTTCCCTCATCTCATTAGCTACTTCTGGTCATTTTGTTCTGTAGCTTGACAAAATCTTTCTCTTATTATCTCAAAGCAGTCTGGAAAAGGATACTAATATATATTAGAATCCTTTTTTTTTTTTTAAGCGTTAAGCAAATAGAGATCTTGAAGAAATTCCTTTCTCCTAAAATACAGGAATCCATGACAAAAGTAGCATCAAGCTGATTGAAATTTCACGGAGAAGAGACTTCCCTTGTATTTCAGGAATGGTGAAAGCGGCCGCCCCTCATATGACTTCTTGGGCGCCGCTGACATCCTCGGATGTAACACCCAGGGGAAACGGCCTGAGAGAAAAAGGCATTTGAAGGCCAAAGCTACTAAGAAGTCAAAGAAACGAAAGCCTGTTAACCTTGGACGGAGAACCTTGCATTGGGGCACTCTGTAGCAAACAAGTCCAAATCGGGGTAGATAAAATTAAGTTATACCCACAGTAATAAACGCTCTAATTTTGCTTTAGAAGTTTGCTCTGGAGTTATTACTGTCATTATTTTACTTGATAATTATGGCTTAACGTGTTAATAAATTTTACTTGTGCAATAATTTTGCAGGCTAAGTAGTTACCTGGGAACTCCGTATCATGCACCTAGTAGGTCCTGTCAATGAATGTTCACCGCAGGGTCTCAGCTACAGAACTTCGAAGCTATGACGGTGTCCTCCTCTTCCCTCGCCTCTCATACTCCCCTAATCCTGTCGAGCAGTGCCCTGCACCATCCGTTCCCAGACGCACATACTACGTGTTTTCCTGGACATCCATCCACATGTGTCATCCAGGATCCTCTGTCATTTTGAAAGTATCTCTAGGATTCCTGGGCAGTGTTCGCGTTTGCTTGCTTGCTTGTTTTTGCCTCTGGCATAGAATTTTCTGGGAAAGAAACTGCTTCCCCTTGGGGATCAAGGGACTCCCGTGCAAGTTAGACTGAGTGCCTCTTACCCATCGCCACATCCCAGTCCCTAGCACAGTCATGTGGCCCACAGAAGATGCCTGAAGATTGTTAAAGCAGAACTCTGTTTGTAGGTAAACTGAGCTTTGCTGGTCCCTTAGGGGAACACAAAATTGAATGCAAAGTAAACATCTCCGGAGGGAGCTTTCCTTTTTCACAGCCTGAGTTCTGAGAAATGTCCTCCCATTGCAAGGTGGGAAGGGAGGGGAGCAAAGACAATAAATGGACTTAAGTGTTTTCAGAAAGACTGTGGTGAGCACAGACCCACTCGGTCCTGTCGGATATGAAAACGGTTTGTCATGAATGATGAGGCGTGCTGGTCAGGGATCCGCTTGGGGGAGTTCTTCAAAGGTAGTCGGGAAAGAGAAGCTGATCGAGTGCACCTTGGGAGGGGGTGGAAGAGCCACATGTGGCCCGGTGCTCAGCAGGACCACTGACTGTGGAGAGGCTGACTGTGATAAATGTCAAGAAGCCTCGAGATGACTGAAGGCAGGCCGGCTCCTGCTTTGCCCCCACGAGTGCATCACACCCCCCCCCCCATTCTATCTATGCTCTCTCCTTTGAGCTCCGGGAACTGCATGGTTCTCTCTACTCCATGAGGCTCCCTTTCCTTAGCAGATTTCCTTCTGTTCTGTCCCAATGACACAAGAGTAGGTATGGTGTTGTGAGCGAAAGAGAGCACTCACAGATGCCGGGGCCACACCGTCCAGTTCAAATCCTTCCCCTGTCACTAGCTGCGTGACTCCGAACAAGTTACTTAACCCCTTCGTACTTCAATTTTCTTATCTATAAAATGGAACAATAGTACCTACCCCTAGAGTTAGTATGAAGATTCAATAAATGAATGCCTGAGTGCTGCAAAAGTGACCTGAGGCTCTACTAATCTGCCTAACAGACAGGATTCAGATGGAAAAGGAAAAGGAAGCAGGCCAGAAACCTGTCCCCAAAGTAGGAACGAGGCTGGGCTAGCAATATCAGGTACAGCAAATAAAAATGCAGGATACCCAGTCAAACCTGAATTTCAGATAAAGGATAAATACGCTTTTTTCTTCATTTTTTACATGTTTGTTTATTCTTGAGAGAGACGGAGTGCAAGCAGGGGAGGGGCAGAGAGCGAGAGGGAGGCAAATAATCTGAAGCAGGCCCAGCCTCCAAGCTGTCAGCACAGAGCCCGACGTGGGGCTTGAACTCACAAACCACGAGATCATGGTCAAATGCCAAAGTCAGATGCTTAACTGACTGAGCCACCCAGGCACCCCAGGGACAAATACATTTTTAGTATAAGTATGTCTCAAGCATTGTATGGGACATATTTCTACTGTAAACATTTTTGTCATTTACCTGAAATTCAGATTTAACTGGGCATCCTGTGTGTAATCTGGCAACTTTAACCCGGACATCAGGCTGTGAGGAGGGAACATTGGTCCCATAGGCTCTCCGTGTTCCTATTTCACACTTAATGATACGCTGGATTCCACCACAAGGCTGAAATGCTGGCGGCCAGGACCATACATCGGAGGCCTGCGAGGGATTCTTGAGGACGCTCAGAACTCTGAAGCACCTTCCAAACTCTGAAATTTCTCCTCCAATTATCCTGCCACCCAGTGTCCTTATTTGGATGAAGAATTCTTCCCTTCAGAGTTTCTAGACTCTATGTCACAATTCTAGAACACAGTCTCCCCTTCCTATGAGAGCTCCCAGCACTGCAGACTGCTCATGCTGGACCAGAGTGCTGGAGGGGGGTGGGGGGAGGTACCCCCAGAGAGCAGGGGTTCTGGAGTCAGCAACGGCTAGGTTCAAATCCTCGGTGCACCACTCACCGGCCATGTGACTCTCTGGACTCAGTTTCCACATACGTAAAACTGAGGTAGAAACTGCCATCTTGCAGGGTGTTCGACAGGACGGGCAGCAAGACATAAATTCAATATAAATTCCCAGGCATACAGCAGTTGCAAATAGTTGCTGAGCAAACAGTGGTTTGCTGTTATTACTAGTTTTACCGATGCCAGCCAGAAAATCTTTCGTTTTCAAAGTTTTATATCTTTAAAGTGAATTCATCTCTAACTACTTTGGCTCTGTAAGTTTCCAGTTTGTTTCCTTAAAGCAGAGAGTACCTACATTGAATTAATGCATCTCCACTAGAGTTTGCCTCTGAACGATTACATGGATATGTGACGGAGGTAAGTCTTGTACCAGATTTAATGGAACTACATGCAATTTGTTTTTACAATTCTGGTACTCTGAAAAGCATTTCCGGGGAAAAGACAGATCAGTATCCTCTGATGGGATGACAGAAGTTCCCACTTACGGCAGAGAAAAAGGAAGAGTAAGACTGGTCATATATTTCTTCCAGTTTTAACTCGGCCATCCAACATGATCCATCCAGTTTGTGGTCTGTCTCCTCCAGGAAGCCATCTCTGGTTACTGCATCACTTAATACTATTTAGCTTTCTCTGAATACCTAAGCACATAGGCTGCACCACAAAATGCCAGACAGATTTAGCCATTATTTTAAAGTTCTTTCATTTGAGTTGTTCTGGTCTCTCCATCCAGGTTATAATAAGCTCCTGGAGAACGAATGTCATTCCAAATACCCTTCTGTAGATTCAAAAACACCTTGCACCACACTGAGCCTGATAAACACTTGCTGAAATCATGAATGAAAAATCCGCCACTTGGTATCATGTAGAGAAATGGGTCACTAACCTGTAAGTATTTTTCAATTCCATCTGACTCGGGGAACAATAAATATTTGATGATATGATTTGATTTGAACTAAAATAAGCATGGCTCCAGTGGGATAAACTATCAACAAAAGGACAAAAGTTGTTGTTCCTCCCCAGAGGCCTAGGAGGACCCAGATTCTTACTCAGAATCATCCCTTCAGAAACAATTTGAACAAATTAGTTAAGCCTAAGCTAGACAGGCTCTTGTGAGCCCCTAGAAACCTCCAGAAGCTAGAGGTTTAATCAGAATTTAGGGGGAAAAAATCCAAAGGATCATTTCCTAAACTCTTATTCCCGCTCCTACCCCAAACCATTTTCCAGTCTGATCATGGCTCTCCCAACAGTGCCTGTTTATATAACGGAAGCTGATTTACATCTGATACCACGTGATCACATTTCCATTATAGACCATAATGAAATTCACTGGACGACTTACACAACGGAAAGAATACGGACTTGGGAATTGGAAGTGAACCTACTCATAGCTTGATGATTCTCTTGTCTTGATTTCAGTTGCAAAATCTATAGACATTCCCAAATAACGTAGAGCTCCGTCAGGGGAGCTGGTTTACGTGTGCAGTGTGGTTGTGTCTAAGCTTGGGGACATGCAAAAACACATGAGCATTATTTGCAGAAACGAGAGAGTCTACAGGAGAGGGTTCTCAGAAGGGAAGGAAAATCGGTTTGAGACCTCGATGATCCCTCTACATGCTGTAAACTCAATAGGCTCTCAGAGACTTGGTTGTTGTGTTTTTTCTATCTTGTAAAATGTACTTGAAAGAAGATTCAACCTCTGTAGCAAACATTTAACATCCAGGCCTCTGAGCAAAATTACCTACAAGTGTAGAATGAGCAAAGCTCTATCCACAAAAGTCCTTTAGTCTACTCCAGAAGGAGTAGACTGGACTTTCCACGGCACGGATTTTCCTCCCTTTATTGGGCCCACACGCCAGGAAAGCTCCTTGCCCTTGACCACTAGACAGGATGCTTTTCTGCTTTCCTTCTACTGCTCTGGTCTCCCTTCTCAGTGCCCTTTGCTGACTCCCTCCTCCCCCTGAGTGCGAGCTCTGTGCCCTTCATATGGCTCTGCTCTCGCTCTCCCCCTCTATTTAGGAAACGTAATCCTATTTTAGGACCTCACCATCACTTCTACTCTGTAAGTCTCAAATCTGTATTCCTCGCTGGGTTTTTCATCTGCGCTCCAGTTCAGGTGCCTGTGAGGTTCTCCGCCTAGACAGATCCTCGTCACAAACCAGAGGCCCCCAACAGAAACCACAATCACCATTCTCGATACTCCAATAGCCTATGTTCAGTCACCGAAACACAAAAAGCCTAAAGCCATTCATTTGTTCATTCAACAATGACTTACGTGTGTCTCTTATTTCCTAGATCCTCCTATTAACCACAACCTAAACTTCAACTCAACTTATTCCTACTCAAAACACTACCTTCTGGGACACCTGGCTGGCTCAGTCAGTGCAGCATGCCACTCCTGATCTCAAGAGTTGTGAGATCGAGCCCCAGGCTGGGCATAGAGATTACTTTCAAAATAAAACCCTTAAAAACAAACAAACAAACGAAAAAACAAACTACCTTCCTTCCTTTCTCTCCACATGCCTCATGAGAATTATCTCCAGACTCCACTGAGTCCTAAATCACCTCCCTTCTTTGGATGTCTGAAGCATTTATTGATTATATTACCATGTGGGCACTTAATACAACAATGCCTTGGACTCTTAACTGTTTCACGCAGATAGTTTATACATCTCCAAGTATGTTAGAAGCTTCTGGATGACAGGAACTGTGTTTATGGATTTTTTTTTTTAAGTATCTCCCTATCCTGGCACATAAGTGAGTAAGTGACCTCTATAAAGTGTGTATTTCAGGGCCTGGCACCAAATACGAGCCTGAAAACGTAAGCTTAAAAATAAGTAGATACTCAATAAACACTTGGCAAACTGACTAAGAACGAACTGTGTGAAACGCTCCCAAGACATCAGTGTGCCAGGCCCTAATTGGTATTTACTGGCGGGTACATTTTTGAGTCTTGACAAGCCATGCAAAAACAACTCACAGACTTGAATTATTTGGGGAGTGAAAACGGAACATGGGACTACGTTAGCTACGATTTCCTTCCTTCTTCCCGTCACTTCTAATAATGTAAATGTTTGGCTTAACATCACATCTGTAAGCGGGTACCTAGCTGGCACCGGGGATGAAAGTGCCCCCCTAGCTGGCCGGAGCTGACTGGGTGGCTCGGTTGGTTGAGCATCTGAGTCTTGATTTCTGCTCAGGTCATGATCTCACGGTTTGTAAGATCGAGCCCCTCAGCGGGGCCGGAGCCGTGAACACGGGGCCTGCTGAGAACTCTCTCTCTCTCTCTCCCCCCCACCTTGCACCTCCCCAGCTTGCACATGTGCATGCTCTCTCTCGCTCTCTCAAAATAAACTTTAAAAAGAAAGTCAGAAAAGTGCATGTGGACTCATGGGCCATCATGGTGGAGGAACCACAGGGAGAGCAGCCGAATTTGACAATGAGGAAGTAAGCTGACGCCCAGGGAGACAGTGACTTGCCCAAGGTCACACATCAACTGGCCCAAGTTAACCTTGAGGGACCTACCTCACTTCCTCCCACCCTCCAGCCCAGCTGACCTCCCCTCGGCCTCTGAATGTCTCCCATCCATGCGAGGGTGCTTTGTTATTTCTTCCATGGCAACCGTAACCTCACAAAGCAGAGCTGAACTCCTCCACCCCTTGCAAGGACAGAAGGGCTGAGAGATTTCTATATTGTCGGGGTTTTTTTAATCTCAAACAGAAGTTAATTGTCGGGTTCAGACCAAAAAGAGCCAGTGACACCTCACCCCCAGCAGCCCTCTCAGCAAAACTCAACACAGCCCGGAGTGCCTAGCTGACCTCAGATGGATTTAGAAGCAGGGTTATTTTTTCCCCTTTGTTAGTCAGTGACACCCCCCTCCCCCTCCAAGAAAAAGAAATCAATCAAGGGTCACAGGGATTTGCTCATTTCGGTTTTCTTAGATTTTATGGTAGAGTGAGTGAAAAATCTAAGCTGTCTCCCATTGTTTCATTACCAGAAATTCAAAAATATTCAATATAAAAAAGAATTTTTAAAAAATAGGTGGGGCAACAGAGGATTTTTAGGGCAGTGTAACTACTCTATACAACAGCATAATGATGGATAGTGTCATTAGACATTTGCCCAAACCCACAGAACGTACAACACCAGGAGTGAACCCTAAGGTCAACTGCGGACTCTGGGTAATTATGGGTCCGTGTAGGTTCATGGGAGGGTAACAAATGGGCCACTCTGGGGCAGGTGTCCCTAAGGGGGGGACGCTATGCACATATGGGGGTAGGGCATATGTGGGAAATCCCTGGACCCTCCACGCAATTTTGCTGGGAACCTAAAACTGCTCTAAAAAACAAAATCGATTAAAAAAAAATACAGACTCTGTGACAAAGAAAGTCAGATATGAAAGGAGAACAGGAAGAAGCAAAAAAGCTGGACAAGGGGGAGATGGAAAGCAGTATCTGACAGGCAGGAAATAAAATCCAAGGCCCCTGAAGGGTAGAGAAGCAGCAATTCTGATCCCAGAGAGACAGACTCGGGAAAGTAGCTCATGAAAACACAGAGACACATACACACACCACACGCTGAAAACAAACACACAGGGGTGCCTGGGTGGCTCAGTCGGTTAAGTGTCCGACTTCAGCTCAGGTCATGGTCTCACAGTTCATGAATTCAAGCTCCACATCGGGCTCTGTACTGACAGCTCAGAGCCTGGAGCCTGCTTTGGATTCTGTTGCCTCCCTCTCGCTCTGCCCCTCCCCTGCTCTCTCGCTCTCTTTTTCTCTCTCTCAAAACTAAGTAAACAGAAAGAAAAGAAAGAAAGAAAGAAAGAAAGAAAGAAAGAAAGAAAGAAAGAAAGAAAGAAAGAAAGAAACACAAACTTGACAATAGCCACTCAGACACATTGCAGTCATCACTATAAAGTCCTATTTCTACCATGTTCTTTTCAATTCAACCATACCTTATGATATTCTAAAGCAGTCACTGAGCATTTCAACCATGGCTGCTAGGACTGAGACAGTGAACTTTTTATTTGACATAATTTCAGTTAAACTTAAGTCTATATCTAAAAATGAAAGCGACGTAAGTGGTTCTCCACTAAACACAACTTTACTCAGTAGGACTACTTTTCACTTTGCTTCAAGGTCAAATCGATTCATTCTTTGCTGATAAACTAGTTTTATTAGTATGGATGTGAATATTTTTTAAAAAACTGATTTGGGGAGGGAGTTACTCATTTTAGTTATTAAAAAACTTTTAAGTAGGTTTGGAACAACGTGAATATATAAATCTACATTTTCCACTGTAAATTTTATGAACTGCAGATATAAATCAAGTATTTCTGATGAAAATTTAGCACCGAAATTCAGAGGTGTTCTAAGTATAAAATACCCACCAAATTTTGAAGACTTAATTTTTAAAAATGTAAAGTAACTCATTTATTGTTTACACTGATCAGCTATTGAAATAAGAGTATTTGGAGTATATAGGGTTAAATGATATCCATCATTAAATTTAATATCACCTGTTTATTTCCACTTTTTTTAATGTGGCTACCAGAAAATTTTAAATTAGGTATGTGGCTCATATCACATTTCTTTTGGACATCACTGTTCTTTTATTTTTTTATTATTATTTTTTTAACGTTTATTTATTTTTTGAGAGACAGAGAGACAGCGTGAGCGAGGGAGGAGCAGAGACAGAGGGAGACACAGAATCTGAAGGAGGCTCCAGGCTCTGAGCTGTCAGCACGGAGCCCGACACAGGGCTTGAACCCACGAACTGTGGGATCATGACCCAAACCAAAGTCGGACACTTAACCAGCTGAGCCACCCAGGCGCCCCTTGCCCAAAATATTCTTAGAAGTAAAATTCTTACAAAAAATCTTGTCTTCATTTACAACAGAGAAAATCATTGACTTTCTACTTTGGGAAAGTGCTTTTGGGAAAGAGAGAACAGTATGTTCGGCTTTTGAGGCCTAATATCCAGTTATCTTGGGACTTGAAAGTATTTATGCTAATATTAAGTTCAGGTTGTCGCTACTTTGTTGTTCTTGTTTTTCAGTTAATTATAAACTATATCACTCTGGAAACTTGCCCCAAAGTCCAGGTGACCCCGAGCTGAAAACTGACCATGTAGATTTAGAAGCTAAATCAGTAAACACTATAGCAGAAACTTAGAGGCTTCTAGAAGGAAGGTGCCTACCCTGAATAACTGCCTTAGTATGGCACACCCGAAAAAGATCCAATCCTGTGCTTTGGACATACTTTTGAATAATAATGGTAACGAATTTGAATTATTGGCTGCCTAATTCCCCTCAAAATTTTTTTCACTTTTGGGGCACCTGGGTGGCTCAGTTGGTTAAGCGTCTGACTCCTGATTTCAGCTTATGATTCATGAGATGGAGCCCTGCATCGGACTCTGTGCTGACAGCACGGAGACTGCTGGGGATTCTCTCTCCCTCTCTGCCCTTTCCCTGCTCACACACACGCTTGCTTGCTCGCTTGCTCTCTCAATCTCTCTCTCTCAAAATAAAGAAACATTGGAAAAAAAATTTTTTGCCATTTTTTTCATTGCAGAGGGAGGAGGATAATGGAATTCATAGCAGAAATTGCATTCTAAAGCTGCCAATACAAATAGTAGCCACGAACGACACGTCCTACTGAGCACTGTAAATCTGGCTCGTCCAAATGCAGGCTCTAAAACTTACACTGGATTTCAAAGACCTAGCACCAGAAAATTAAAACCAGCTTATTAAAATTGTTTTATACTGATTATATGCAGAAGCAAAATTCTGACTATATTAGGTTTAGAAAAACTCTTATCATTAAGGTTAATTTCTTCTGGTTCTTTTGAAAAAAAAAAAATGGCAAAATTTAAACCTGTGGCTCACATTTGTGGCTCACGTTATAGTTCTATTGGGACAGTGCTGTTCTCAAGTGACCAACTTCAGCTCCCTAAAAGCAGAAGGGAAATGGCCCACATTCACTCCTGCAGCAGGTGAGGAGGTCATTGGTGTTCTGGAGCGGGACTCCCAAGTCCTATGGATGAGCCTTCCCCCCCCTGCATCCTGGGCTCCCCCTGATGTAGAGGCTAGAACCATAAAGAAAGCCATTCTGTTGTTGGAAACCACCAACACACCCCTAGTGGTGAACACCTTTCAGAATGTAGATGTTCAGAGGCTCTCACTGCCCCCTGCAGTGGATGCTGTGGGACTCCAGCAAGATCCCCTTACAGCAGGGAGGCACCACGTGGTCACCTAGCTGCCCTGGTGACACCAGTTCCTAGGGAGAAGTGCCTTTGACCAATGGGAGCCGCCTCATCCAAGGTAGACCCTTTCCAAACAGTCCCTTGCACCCAATGACAGGGCCATGTGGAGGCACAAAGGCCTAGACCCTGGCCTCAATTTGGGACACTCTGAAGGGCTACCTTAGACCCATAGTTCCCTGTGCCATTGACAAAGGCCTCTGTTGCAACTCCATTACCATCTAGCTGTTCCTGCTGCCCAATCCTGCTTCCCACCCTCCCTCACACCGCACCTCCCAAAAAATTCCCTATGTACAAACTTCCGTCCCAAAGTTAGTGTTCCCCCAAAATTCATATACTGGAACCCTAATCTGCAATGTGATGGTATTTGGAGAAGGGGACTTTGGGAGATAATTATGTCATGAGAGTGGAGCCCCATGATGGGATTAGCACTCTTCGAAGACAGGAGAGATCGTTTCCTCTCTCTGCCCTCTGCCATATGGGGGCACAGCGAGAAGATGGCCATCCTCAAACCAGGAACTGGGCCCTCACCGGACCAGATCGGCAGACACCTTAATCTTGAACTTCCAGCCTCCGAAACTGTGAGAAAATAAACATGTGTGGTTGAAGCCACACAGTTTATGGTATTTTTGTTACAGCGGCCTGAACTAAGAGAGCCTGCTCCCCAGTAGGCCCACCTAGAACATCCCCAGAAGTGAAGAAAACATTACGGAGAAAGTATACTGCGTGCACACGCGTGACACCCAAATGCACGGTCTAGGAATGAAGTCAGGATATTTGGGTCAGCCACATACAAAAAAGCCGAGCTGCTACCAGCTCCTGAACAGGCTCTCTCAGTTGTGCTTATTGTCAAACATCCATCAGTCTCCGCTTTGTCGTGCACAGAAAAGAAATCCTGACACCCAAGGGCTAACCTACACCCGTACGACTGGTCATCTCACCTAGTTAGAGCCCTGTACTAATAAGTCCAGAGATAGAGGCTTCAGCTATCCCAAAGGGGCCAATTAATTTCATAGTGTTCTTGACCACAAACCATACCCCCCTCACCACACAGACCCCGAGCAGCACGCACAACTGTGGGTCTCCAAGTCGGTGCATGGGAACAAGGGCCTCAACCGACACACGCGGTGACCAGGTCAGGTAACTCACACAGGTGCACGCAGGCAGCGGCTGCCCAGCCACTTTTTTCTGCCACCTGCCTGGGTTCACATAGTGCTTCCATCATGAAGAGGAGGCGTTTTCCTCCCAGAGGTGGCTCTCGTGGATTCCTGGCCTCTGCTTGTTTTCCCTTTCTCTGGAACGTCAGCTCCCTCCCTGGTCCACAATGACCCGGACACTTCGGTCAACAATGGCCCGGACACTTCCGTTCAGCGGCACAGGTGTTTTTCCTACGCTCACACGCGTGCTTTCCCCTTCCCTCCCACCTTCCCCTTTGATCTCCTGCACCTCATTGCTGTAGCTTCTCAAACTCAGGAGGGGTTCCATCAGAGAGGCTGAGGAACCTTTCCATGCTCTCTCCCTCTCAATATGAACCCTTCCTGAGATCCTGAGATCAGAGCTCCTGCCATCCTGTTCCTCCCCACACTCCTGGGGACTTCTGGGTGGGGGTGTTTGCTTGGCTTGCATCCCAGAGAACATTTGGAAGCCGGAACCAGAGAGCCTCGCTGCAGCTCCAATCAGCTTCTCTCGTGCTCAGCCAGTTCAACTCTTGCCGGTGATTGAACAGAGAAAAATCTCTCTTGTGTTCTTCTGTTTGCTCTCATTAGAAAACCAAACAGAAGGCAAGCTTAGGGAACATCACACACCTAGGACCTGGAAGGCTGAGCTAGATCCTGAAGCAGAAAAACAATGTGTGCGTAGGGGAGAATGGAAGCTTCCAAGGGCAACCACCACACCCATCCTGCTCAGAGTGGCTCTCCAGACTTCGAAAGCCACCCAACAATTTCTTAACGCTCAGTAAAGAAGTATAAAGAGCAGGAGGACCTTCTCCATCATGGGCCCCAAGGAAGTGTGGGGACTGAAATACATAGACAACCGACTTGGCATTAACCTCAGAGGTTTTAGAGGGTTTTTTGAGTTTTGCTTTTGGTAACCATTTTTTTTTTTTTTTTAATCCTTGGCTAGCCTGTGCATCACAAACACTTTGAGCACTTTTTAAATTTTTTTAAATCTTTATTTTTGAGAGAGAGAGAGAGAATGAGAATGAGCAGGGGAGGGGCAGAGAGAGAGGGAGACACAGAATCCGAAGCAGACTCCAGGCTCCGAGCTGGTAACACAGAGCCTGACATGGGGCTCAAACCCACAAACCGCGAGATCATGACCTGAGCCAAAGTCAGACGCTCAACCAACTGAGCCACCCAGGCGCCCCACACACTTTGAGCATTTTATCCTCAACATCCTTAAGTTTCTCTGGGCCTCCTTATTACTAAAATGATAAAGTTTGATTAGATGAGCTCAGATGTCACCACTATCTATAAAACTCCACGATGAAATTAATAAGTTAAAAATGAATGCTTTTACTGATGGTTATAAATTCCATTCTGTCTACATATGGGCTGAGAGTACATCGCATAATTTACATCTGACTGTACTTTACTGGAAACTAAAGTTCAAAAGGGAATAAGAACCACGAGTAGCTTTTTCTAGCCTACTGTGGACGCTGCCACGCGGGCACAGAAACCATCCTTCAAGCCAGCATTCTGTGCCAACCAAGAAACCCTTATTAACATATTTCTGACCACAATAAATCAGAAAGCTTTAGCCAAGGATTCTGCATTTGGTAGAAGTTATTCCCAGCTTCATGAAAAATCAACCACAGATGAAGACGTGCAACTAGAAGTCCATTTGGCACAGAAACACTCCAGAACAGTCTAACCAGCATTATTGTAATAATTAATATTAATACATAATTAATGTAAATATTAAAATGAAAATTGGTAAGCCTTCTTTTATACAGTCTTGGAACTGGGTGGCATGTGTTCAGGGAGCGCCAACTCATTTGAATATTTGCCTAATTAGGAAGGTAAATCTGTTGCTCCTGCTGCCAGAAATCACACCGTGCATTTCAAAGCCAAATATAAATGCCTTTTGCATCACCCACTGTTCTGGATTATTCACCTCCCACGTCTGTCCCTCCAGTAGCAGAGACAAAGCAGAACTGACCACACGGTCTCTTCTCGGTCTGTCTTCCGCTCTCTCACCGGGGCTCGGCTCTGCCATACAGAACCGAGTGCAGATGGCACACAACTATTTTGAGGGCAGAGGGTAGGAGATGACACGAAGAACAAAAGGGTTTCCTTAACTCAAGCGTGGGGAAATATAATGGTCATGCAAACCGCTGGACCAGGTTTTGTGTCTCGAGGATGTGGTCCTAAGTGATCCTGATGGAAATGTCTCAGGGCTACACTGGACAAAGAAAACCCTGATGTCCCTGAGTTTTACCCCTCCTTCCTCTCTCCTCCCACCATAAAGCCTTGTGCATTCTCCGTTCTAGCCACACGGGACTCCCCACCGCCGCCCAGACATCTCACCGGCCTCCATGTCTCCAAGACTTTCCTCAAGCTGCTGCATGGGTCTAGAAAGTCTTTGTTTCCTATATCTGCCTGGGAAGTTCTAGCCATTCCCCTCAAGGTCCTATTTGAATACTACCCCCACCTCCAAAACTCACCAGATCATCCCAACTTCATCCTGTGTGCCCTTTACTGAAGTAATTTATGTACGAATATACACACAGCATAAATTGTAACAGAGGACCGAGGCAGCATCTTATTCATATTTCAACCCCCACAATGCACGTTGCAGGCTTCATACAGAACTGTGGGTCCACAAGAGGCAGGCTGCAGAAAGGGTTACTGCCCCTTGCTGCCATCTAGACCAGACATTTCTTGGGACCAGTGCTCCTCAGGAGACAAACACCCTATGCCCTGGGCGGGGGCGGGGGGGGACTGTTCCATCGTCAGGCAGCACATAGGAATAATCTTCAGAGCTGGTTAAAATGCCAAGTCCTAGACTCTGCTTATGATTTTGATTCAGTAGTTTGAACTGGCAAGGCAAGAATTTAGTTTGTTTTGGGGTTTTTTTGCAAGCCCACTCAGATGGGCCTGGTACTGGTGGCCCTGGGATCACAATTCGGGAATTCTGCCCTGGGGAATACTTCAGGTGGGAGACACAGATGCACACGAAGTGAACCAAGACTCAAAGAAGTTGAACTAAGCTCTGCCAATTTGTCACAAAGGAGAAGTACTTTTCGGTGGAGAACTCACAGGGATACGTGTAACTCCCAACATCCTTTTGACCAGCAAAAGGTATTAAGTCAAAGTGTTCCGGGCTTGCCAAACACTGAGCTCCCTAGAAGCATCTGTGTGGCAAGAGGCTAAGACCCTTCCCTGACAGAACACATACTCAGGGGGACACGGGAATCCCAAAACCCACAAGTCAAACTTCCAACGTCTGTCTGTGCTGAGACACAGAGGAACCGCTGAGAAGGACCAGCCTGAAACGGAGCAAAAGCTACAATGGACCATCACCTTGAGAAACGTTTCCAGGGTTAATATGGAAAACAGGAAAACTTCTTCCTCAGAACGGAGTCTGCCCAGCTGAGAGCAATGTCAAATCTACCCGCCACAATTCTGAGCCCACACCATCATGCTTTAGGCCAACGCTGTCCCCAACAATTTCACTCTCATGCTTTTCACCTTTTTAATTTTTTTTTAAAGTTTTATTAATTTACAGCACAGGAGGGTCAGAGAGAAGGAGAGAGAGAATGCCTCCGTGCTGTTGGCACAGAGCCTGATGCGAGGCTTCAACTCACGAACCGTGATATCACAATCTGAGCAGAAATCAAGAGTCAGACGCTTAACCAACTGAGCCACCCAGGTGCCCCTCAACTTTTTTTAATATGATTTGTTTATTTTTGAGGGGGAGTGGGGAGAGGGAGGGAGGGAGGGGGAGAGGGAGGGAGGGAGGGAGAGAGAGAGAGAGAATCCCAAGCAGGTTCTGAGCTGACAGCACAAACTGTGAGATCATGACCTGAGCCCAAACCAAGAATCGGATGCTCAACCCACAGATCCACCCAGGTGCACCTCAACTCCTTTTAATTAATTAAATGTTCTTCATGCCTACTGTCTGCCAGACATCACACTAAATACTGGGATTAAAACATGAGTAAGACGTGATCCTTGCCCCAGAGAGGCACTGCAGTAAACAACCGTAATGGAAAGTAGAAAGCGTGCTGAGAGCAATACATGCAGGAGGGTCACCCAACCCTGGACAGAGAGGAAGGCTGAGACCTGATCTCAGAATCGACGGACTCCTCCAGGATTACCGCACCCGAATCAACACTCTCTCCCTCCCTCTCCTCCAAGTTACCGAAGAACTCTCCAACCCAGGGAACGGACATCCTCTATTTCCCCCTGGTTCTAAGGGAGGGCAGCTTACGGCTGTACCCGGATGAACTCCCCAAATTTTCTCAACTAGGCCATGAAGTTCCCATGACCAGCTTGCTGCTTCCCAGGGTTTGGTGGATCCCCAAGGGCCTCAGAGAAAGAGGTTCAGGGCCCCTGCTGGGCCTACCCACTGTGAAAGGCAGACAGCTGGAGATCCATGACCACCACAGGGCTGGGGAAACCTTCCCGGAAGGAGAAGGAGGAACTGAAGTTATAAAAGGACCAAGTCGGGAAGGTGGTCCCCTAAGTTGACACGAGTTAACTGGTGCTATGTTCACACTCCTCCTTTTATTTTCACTAAGAATTAAGTTGAATGGAAAAGCAATGCTCACTAGAGCGTGTGGTCAGTGACCTGAAGCACCACCAGCCACCTGATGGTGGGAGACCAGCCGCTGTGTGCCTCCCACCCAATATATAGGGACTGAAAGGGCTCTTCCTGCCTCCTAGGAGCAGGCCTGGCTTCTGTCTCCAGAGGGGGATGCTGCAGAAGAGGGAGGTACCAGGTCTCGTACCAAAAAAAAAAAAAAAAAAAAAAAAGGGAAGAAAGAAATGGCTGGTACTGGGTGCAGAATTATTTCACTAAGCAAGTGTTTATTTATATGACACATCAGCAATTTGTGACATTCTGAGTAACTGCAATCGCTGATTACATTAACGGATCACCTCTAGAAAAGAAATCTATACTTTTGTACAAATTGCAAAATGTAGATAAATGCCAAACTTTCTTCGCAGCCCTTTTGTTCTCTCCTTGAGCTCAGAGTTAGAGCTGTGGGTCAGGCTGGCCAAATCACTGCAAAGCAGCCACACACCTGAACGAGTGCTGTCCATTCATTCAACAAATACGCACTAAGCAAGCGCCTTGCCTTCTCTGTACGTACCAGCTCCGCTCTAGGCGCTGGAGATACCAGATGTGAACAAAACAAGGTTTCATTCCTCTTGGCATTTCCCCAAGTATCAACCGACTCCAAGAGCCATAAAATGCCAATGTTACCGAACCCATTTAAGCTACTGGACTTCGTTTTCTGAGCACCCATTAGGGCTTTGTGCGTCCAATCCAGAAGCTGTCAACCTCTTTAGCCCAGAGAAAGAAACACTAAAAGAGGAAGCAAAGGATTAAATCAGGGGTAGAGGGGGAGGGAGTGGCAGGTTGAAGGGGGGGAGGGACTAGAAAAGGAGCCCTTGGCCAAGTGGCACACGTACTGAAGGGATTAATTTGGACGGGAAAGAAGAAGAAAATAGGAAAGTAAAGACAAAGAAAATGAAGACAGAACTTGAAAAATGAGAAGCACAAATGGCTAATAACCATTCAACCCTTCTCATGATTGCAGAAATGAAATTTTCAAAAATGAGTGACTGTTTCTCATCAAATCAGAATATACTTGAATAAAAAAAGAATTCTCAATCTAGGTAAACTCAGGTTAAGATCAAACCAGCTGGAATTTTCTGCAAAGCAATTTGGCATTACATATCAAGACCCTAAAAAAAAAGTACAGGCGTCTCTGGAGCCAATGATCCCTGTTTTGGTTTATCCTAAACAAATGATCAAAACTATCGTCAAAGATTTATGCACAAGGATGATCATTACAGTATTATCCTAACAGCCCCAGACCAGCAAAACATAAACATTTAACCATACAGGAAAGGTTAAGTAAATTATGCGTACTCATATGGTAGACTGTTATGCCATTAAAATTGAGCTTATAGCAAGTTTTGGTGACAAAAGGAAATGCTTATAACTATAAACCAAACTCAGGATACAAAATTATACATAAACTATTATTTACATCATGGAAAGAAATGTTAAAGGATATTTGCACGACAGGCAATTTGTTGCTTGGTGGTGGAATTTTAGATGAGGTTTTCCTGCTCTCCTACACTTTTCTGTCAGATTTTTCTATTATATTTTATTTTGATCATCAGGAGAAATGAAATAAGTCGATGATAAAAAGAGATCAAATGGAAGGAGGGGTAAACATTCATTTCATGAGGAAGAAAAAGGGACTGGGCAGGTGGTTACAGGGCAGGATTACGACAGAGATTTAAAGGATTCAGATGATGGGCAAATGCTTGCTGCCCAGAACGACCCTTGGGGACAAGCTCTGTTTCAGATTTCCTCTCTCCTTTCAAGATTAACCAGCATTAACTCTAGGTTTCAATCTGTGACAACTGTTAAATAAACTTGAGCTGAGTCCCTGGCACTTAAAAAGTCTCACTTGGTTCCCACCATTTTCAGCCTCCAAGTTGAATCCTAGCCGGTCCTACAAACGTGATACATTGAGCTACGAGGAAAAAAAAAAAAATGTTTCAAAAGAACCACAGCCTTTGTCAAAATTATTTGAAAAAATCCTTCAGAGTGGCATCAAGTCCCACCCCCTTCCTGCCCCCACCCCCCCACCAAAAAAAAAAAAAAAACATAGTAATGACTGTGACCAATTGGCTATAGATGCTTTCTCTGGAGATCCCATCTCACTGAAGGAGATGAATTAGGTAGTCCTGGAAAGCTTCTAGAAGAGGGCCCCATCTGTTCAGCACTTACCTTGTGCACAGTAAACTATAAATACTTAATGACGAGGCCGACGATAACGACTAAGTTGATCAATAGTGAGCATGGAGACAGCATTCCATTTCCATGTACCCCCAGGATGACTGTCAGGGGAATTCAGGAAAACCACCGCATATAGAGGGGACACCTGGCTATTCCTCCCCGACGTTCTTCATTCACCCGTTGGCCATCGCCACCCCCACCCCCACCCGTGGCAGCTCAGTTTCCCCAGAATGAGAGCTGAGGTTGTTTTAAGACTCTGTTGAAGTTTCTGGCAGCCGATATGGAGGGTGCCAATCACGTCCTCGCCAGTGTCCCCTGATCATGCAATTTTAATGGGCTCAACCTCAAGGAAGGAAAAAGGAGCCTGGGATCATGGTGAATTATTCACAGCTCCAGTTGGGCAAGGCAGAAGACCCCCATCTTCTGAGAGTAAGTAATAGCTACTCATTGATTCCACCCCGCCTACGATCTCTAGGTGAGAAACCAGTGTTTAAAATTAAAAGATATGAGAAAATCTAACCATCTTCTTAAATCTGAGTTCATCAGTAATTAGTGAATTTGTGAATTGGGTTGCAGTTGACAATTCCATCCTCGACAATAATTTTGAAGAGCCTGGTACATTTAAATGTATTTAAATATAACAAATACATAAGAAAACTAATTTTTATACATTGAAGACCCCCACAGGGGTCTTGCTTAATAAAAAGAATGAAAATGGTTGTTAGCCTTAAGACTACAAGGCCAAAGAGATAGGATTCATGCATTTATTAGATGCCAAAGTTGAATTAGCTTTTGAATGTAATGAGTATGCCTTATTTCCATGTATGGAAAGAGAAATGTAAGCTCCACAAAATACAGTTAATTCTTCCCTATGCTTCCAAGAATGCTCCCTTCCCCATTTTCCATGCCCCTAGTTAGTGCTGATAAATGTTCATGGAGATAAAGACAGCTGCCATATTCTAACGGGGAATGAGTCAGAAACCAACTTGTTCAGACCTTTGCCACACACCTCAGAATCTCACCCCTCCCCCGCAAGCACACCAACTCAACAGATAGCTTCAACTTCCTGTTTGATCAAGTCTCAGATTTCCACTGCTGAGTCTATCCAGACCACGAGATATCAGGTCCGGACGATCACGGAAGTTTCCTCAGGGTCAGAAGCCACCCATCTCCATCCATCCCATACACATTGATAGATCACTTTCCTAGGGCATCCTCAAGTCCTGTCGTCCACACCATGAGTTACATAAACTCTAGAAAGCCTCAGTTTCCTCAACTGTAAGACAGATAGAAAAGATACGCTCCTCATAGGACAGTTGGGATTTAAGTAAAAATAATGGCATACCAGGGCCATAGTACAGCTATGGGCCCATGTGAAGCATTCAACAAGGGTAGTAATTACACCAGAGTACAAGGTCTGTGAGGGGAGAAACCACCTTCTTTCATCTAGTGCCTAGAGTGGTTTCTGGAAATGGTAGGAACTCAAGTTTAATGAATGACATATTTTGGGGCCATTTCAAGTGCCACTATTCCCGACCCACTGTCCTGGGCTGAGATGGTCTTTTCCTCCTCTGAACACTGCTAACAGCATTTTGTTTGCCCACGACCCACAGCACCGGTGCTTACTATCCTAGGTTGCCGTCACTGTTCTAGGTTCTCGAGTAGGTGGCAGGCCCCTCGAAGGCCTCTCTTTCGCTGCCCCATGGTGCATACCACAGGCCTCAGTCAACACTGGGAATGAAGGTCCTGCCAGGTCATTCCAGGAACAAGCAAAGATGGCTCTTCATTAACCAGAGCTTCAAAGCTCTGACCAGGACTGTAAACACTCAGGATCCAGGTCCTTCTCTTTCAACTTAATGAGGAAATGAAACAGAGTTAGTAATTTTTTTTTTCCTGCACATTTCTGTTAGCTCTGCCAAGCTAAACAGTAACTGGATTTCAGCCCTTAACCATAAATCAGAGGTCCCTTCTCTTGCTGATGTGAAGTAATTTTTACTTCCAGGAAGTGAAAAGATCCCTTTGGGGTAGGAGCTGGTGGCAAGGTGGGATGGGGGAGGGCACAGGCTGGGAGTCCACAATGCAACGCTAGGGTGACATACGGACAGAACCAGACTGGGGCAGCATAAGGGGGTGTGCTGGCTTCAAGTCGGCATTTCCCTTCAACTCAGGGCCTGAAGGAACACGCCCTTCCTTCTGCTATACCCCCAAGAGGATGTGCCCTGAGCTCTGGGAGACAGCTTATGTACAGCTCCTTTTCCTGGTTTCCCTGGCAACTGTGCAGCATCTAGAAGCTCCGGGAGTGAGGTGGTGGGTCAGGTGGCATGTGGAATACGAACGCTGATGTCATCCCACGTGGGGTCACCTCCACACCCACACCCTTGTTCAGTAGTCTCTCAGCCTCAGAAGGATGGACACACACACACACACACACACACACACACACACACACACACCTCTGACTGCTCATTTCTAATTTGGTGCTAGGTGCCCAAGCAAAGAGCCTCAGGGAAATCTTACATAATTAGTCTATTTTATCAGTGCGAACTGAGAGGCAGGACTGAGACTGAATGATGCCAAGGCCAAGGATGCTTGCGGTCTCTCTGTTGGGTTCCTGGATTTAGATAAGCCTGCACAAGACATACCATGGGGCATTAATTAATTGTGTATCAACAGCTGGTTATGGACTGAGAACAAGAGACCAAGGAGGAGTCTGTGCCTGCCACCCTATTGAGGGTGTCTGGTTCGGGGGACCCAGCCTGACATGCAGAAAGAAGGGAGGCGGTAAGACCATTCAGAGGCAAACCGCCCAGAAAGTAGAAAGACAGTCTCCAGCTTTGAAATGAGTTCCGTGCTAAATCCTCATTTGTAAGTCAGTTATTTAGAATTCAGAACCCATTTCCAGAGAAGTCATGTCTGTTATAAATGATTGGGTTTCTAGGCTAGTCCACAAAAGCCTATTTAACTCATAATGTAGATTAAATACTATACATTTACAATGAAAAGCAATAGAAAAAAAAACTGTTGTGATACCAGTAATTAAATGGAAAAAAAAAAACCAGAGGGGAAAATAAATAGCGTTCTTCATTTCTTTTGAACACTGGAGCTCTTGCGAGGAGGGGTAGCTAGTCTGGAGGCTCATGGGGAAGGGTCTTCACTTACTTTAGGTAATGGGGGGAGGGTATCACTGACGGTAGAAAGCAGGAGAGGATGAAGTAGGGCTGTCCTGTAGGATAATGAAATTAAGAAAACATACTTGGGAAAACAGAGGGGAGGAGAGAATGTGAGTAGACGTGTCCAATAAAGGTAAGGGCTCCTTGGGGTGAGGAAAGGGCATGAATTTTGCAGCCAAAAAGGCCTGGGCTCTAGTTGCACCGCTGTCTCTTATCCACTACAGCTGTGGGTGAGATGGTCCATTGGAATCTCAGTTAGCACATTGGCAACCTCAAAGAATCACTTCAAACACCTACACACCACATACCATGTGCACTGCCCAGAACCCCCATCTTGGAAGGATTTATTGCCCCAGTTCTGAGAGGGCGATTGGCCATCAGGGGTCAGCCCCTCTGGGGATTACTCAGAGAGCTGCAGGCCCAAAGCTACCCCTATTATGGTAGCCCACATCCAAGAAGTAACTAGGGTGGGAAGATAAGACTTAGCCACCTCTACCCAATTCTGGAAAAACTGAAGGGCCATTTGTAGAACTAGAGCCCTGTTGGGAGGGAGGGGTCACTGGGCCTGCATTATAGCTTGACTTCTCCCTCGGTCAAACCTGGCTCTGTCCCCTTCCTTACCACAGAAATGGGCCCTAAGGGCACTCATTAATGAACCTCCTCCTGCAAAACTCCCATCTCAAAATCTTCCTGGGAAACCCAACCTGCAACAACCTGGCCCAGATTCGGCATGGGTAATGATGAGATCCTTTCCCTACTACCTCTCTTTACCTGCACATTGTACAGACCAGCAGAAAAGCCTACAAACACCCCAATTAGCTCTGTGATTGGGGCTTCTGGGAGCCCAAGGGGAATGTGGCAAGTAAGGATCTGGGTGACCTGAGGGAACGTGCATTCCTATCCCCCTGAAAATGGCTGGGGCACACAGAAAACCTGTAAGGTTTTGTTTTTAACGTGTGAATGTTCATAATCAATAGTTTACAATTTACCTTGTCCAATATGGTAGCTGCCGGCCATGTGTGATAATTTAAGTTAAACAGACATTCAGTTGCTTAGTTGCACTACTCCTAATTCAAGAGCTCAACAGTCAGATGTGGCTTAAGACCAGCATACTGGGAAATGAAGATTTATAGATCACTTCCATCATTCCAGGAAATTCTACTGGATGGAGTGTTGGTTGGAATGCTGAATTACAAAGAATCTAAGAATGTTTTAATTGTAGTCTATACCAACCTTCCATGGAAGACTCCTAAGATAGATATGGAGACAGAGGGAAGCAAGACATGTAACACGTTATTTTTGGCTAAGACTTAGCTCCACTTCCTACCTTCTACACACAGAATTATAGTTTTACATGAGCAAGGCTGAATTCCATGGAGAACTACTTTAGGTAAGCCTGAATTACTCAGAACCAGGCAAGTCTCTTGGCCTACTATGACCTCCAAGCTCAAGTCAGAGTCCATATCAGCAAAAGTCAAAGAAGAATACAAGTGGCAGAGAACATCAGCCTCAAAGCCTAACTCCAGCAGGGGTCAGCTTCCAAAATAGTATCAGAGGACCCAACACTTTAGCTCAGCCTGGTAACTCCATGACTAAGACAATGGCCAAAAGCATGTCCTTAAACCTGATCAATTTATGCACCCTTTCTTCTTACTCATGAACAGAGAAATGTGGGGATTGTTTGTCCCAGCAGCCAACACTGCCAATCACTAAATATGACTTGATTAGCAATGCCAGAGTCTTGGACTCAGAAGTGCTTCATAATGTCTCAGGTGACCCTACCTTACCTTCTCAGGTAAGGTAATGTCTCAGGTACTCCACCTTACCTTCACTTTGGGTCTGGTTCTTGCCTTCTGCCCACTCCATGGACCTTATACTTCAGATCCTCACTGCTTCCCTAAAACCCCTGTTGTTAGGATTCAAGTTCCATCATCTTCCAATGGTCATGGCTACAGAACACTTCTACCAATTCTCATGCCCATTCCTGACTCTCAAGGGGACTCAGGCCAGGCAGAACTATAACTCAACTCTCACCGAACTGGTAGGTTATAAGCTATCTTCAAGGCCAACCTATCTCCCTGCAATTCTTGTTTCTCCTTGGTTGATAACACAGAATGGCAGAATCCATGACCACAGCCAGCACCACCCCATAGCCCATAATGGGCACTGAGTTGAAAATAAGGAGTATATTTCCTCCAGAATAGGAATATGACACCTCCCCCTCAACCCTAACCACATCACTATCCTTTTTCTAGACCCTCCTCCTTGCCCAATATCCCCAACACTCTGGAAGTATCCACGTTGGGGATATATTTTTTCACTTCAGACATAGAAAGGCATCTGATCACAGTACAGACTGAAAATTGTTGCCTCCCTGAGAGGCAGGGCTGGGCTACAACAGTCAGGAGAATCATTTCCGTGCTCCCCTCAACAATTTCAGTACAAATGCACTCACAGTGTATTTATCTTCAGAGCTCTGAAAATGTTACTTCTTAGACACTTAGTATGTAAATCTTCTTTTAGAGACTCCTGTTACTGTCTAAACTACATTCTTATCGGACACAACTGATAAATTAGAGGGCTGCTTCTGCTACTGGTATCCCACTGAGGATCCCAAACATGGATGATTTTCTGCTCTGAAATTCCTTTCACAATACGCCACACTGTTGCCATTCAGCACATAATACTCTCAGCCACTTTCTACTCCCACACTGTGAACACCTGATGCTCCCATCACATACACCTGTGCAGACAGCAAACCTACAACAGATCCATTCACCCGCACAGCCTGTGTAGAGTCCATTAGAAAAGCCCCCAAGTCCACAAAATGCCATTTTAGAGCCTTTCCCCCACATCCTACGGGGATCTCAATGCCTGACGCAACTCCGCATTCCAATAATAATAGCACCTAATGCTGCTTGGTATCAGACTTCCCAGAGTTACCGACTGATTTCACATGAATCATTTCATTTAATTTAAACTTTATAATAACTCTCAAGACAGGTATTATTACCTCTGTTTTACAGATGAGCGTATTGGGCTTAAAACACTTACATAGTTTGCCCAGGGTCATATGCTTAAACAGTGACAGAGCTAGAACTCAGTCCAGTGTCCCCGAGTTGCAGTGGAGCCTGAAGTTGGTTGCTGAAGGAAAGAGGACGTTGGAGATACAACAAAGAGGTTTTAGGCTAGATGTTAGGAGGATGCTAATAACACATAACACAGAAAGATGGGCAAAGAAAATACACCTCACCTCTAGAAATAGATGACATACATACATAAAAAAAGAATGGGGCGCCTGGGTGGCTCAGTCAGTTAAGCGTCCAACTCTTGGTCATGATCTCACAGTCTTGAGATCAGGCTCTGCGCTCGGTGTGCAGCCAGCTTGAGATTCTCTCTCTCCTTCTCCCTGTGCCCCTCTCCCCCACTCACATTCACACATTTAGCCTAAATAAATAAGTAAAGAAACAAGCAAACAAACAACCAAACCAGCCAGCTTGAGATTCTCTCTCTCCTCCCACTGGCTCCTCTCCCCCACTCACATTCACACATGCTCTCTTATAATCAATCAACCAATGACAAGGAATACACAAATAGGTTACAAGTCCTGCTTCTGTGGGAGAGGTTATGCTAGATGCAACATTTCCTCTCCTGATTCCCATCCAGAGCCCACTCCTACTCTGTCCTTCCCTGAGTTTTCAATGACCACTGCAGCCCCACCCATGTCCCCAGACCAAGAGTTCCCAAACTTCAGAGATCCTAGTTCAATAGGCCTGGACTGGGGCCCACAAATCCACATTCTAAGGAGTTCACAGATGATGGTCCATGGACCACATTTGAGTAGCACTGGTCTGGACTCTCATAGGACCTTTACCACAAAATACAGAACTTGATTACTTTTTCTGCTAAGCCATTCTGATGCCCAGAAGCCTCTCACATACCCTCCTCATGTCCTACCATCTTCAGAATCAGTCTCACCCCCAAAGCCCAGGACCAATCCTCATCACAGTTTGAGACTGCTGCTCTTACTAAAATGATGTCCTATCTTATTCAAGGCATGGTACCCCTGATCCATGTATCCCAGATCTTAAAAGTGGGTTTTTCTCAACCACTATTCTCTATTTCTTAAATATTTTTTTAATGTTTATTTATTCTTGAGAGACAGAGAGAGACACACACACACACACACACAGAGCTGAGCGGGGGAGGGACAGAGAGAGAGAGAGAGAGGGACACAGAATCCAAAGCAGTCTCCAGGCTCTGAGCTGTCAGCACAGAGCCCAACGCGGGAATCGAACTCACAAGCTGTGAGATCATGACCTAGTCAAAGTCGGACGCTTAACCAACTGAGCCACGCAGGCACCCCTGTTATTCTCTTATTCTAACTCACTAAAGCTCTAGATTTCCTATAGAAGTGGGACCTGTAGAAAGCATGTAGCCTTGAACCCCCAAAGTAGTACCCACTGTATTCGTACCTACTGACCCACTGCCATAATGGCAAGTGTCTGCTGCTCAGACATGCACACCTCATCCAACCCATATTCACTGTTGTTGAGCTATCCCTGCACACTGGAATACTCAGTTTCTGGTTTGGTTCCTCCCCCTCCCTGTTACAGCTTGCCTGGACAGTGAGCTCTGACAGTCTTGGCTGTTGGAAAGAAGAATCACAAGCCCTAATGAGCTTTCTTTTCAGCACCTACAGCGAGGACAGCTCCCCCAAAGGAGGCAGATCCTAGATCCCCCGCGTTCTCCTTGCTGTCAAAAACGGGCCATGCCTTCACGGGATGGTACTTGGGGCTTGGAATTTGCTCTTATGCCCTCTACAATGAAATCTTGCTGACTTAAGTGTGGAATTCGGGACCCATGATGGGTGCACGTCAGCAGCATCAGCCTGCACACTATGGGTAGTCAATAAACATTAAGCAACAAGCAGTCTGATCCCTTGCCAACTTGGCACCTGGAAATATATCATCCAATTTGGAAAGCAGAATACCTTTTAATATCCCCTCCAGCACCTAACATGGGCCTTCTCGAAGAACAGGTACTCCATGAATATTGAATGAGTAAATGAACGAGTGGACGAGGTGAAGTCAGTGGGGTGGCGCCCAGATCTCCTTTGTGGTGTCCCTATCACTATGCTCGGCCGGAAGAAAACAACTTCCAGTCAGCAGAAGCTGAGAGAATGCCTCTAGGCCAGACTTCCAACTAATTCCCAGCACAAACTTGAACCTGTACATTCGGATGAATTGTGGTTGAAAACCTCAATTACACCAGCAGAAGGGTTCTCAGATTTGTTTCACTATATGGATCGTTGGCCCATCTTTAACAGAAAGGTTTGTACCTTACTCTACCCCACCTTTTACTCCAGGCTTCCTTCCTTCCTTCCTCCTAAAGCCACGGCGAAATAAACCCTCACCTTGTCCGCTCCATTCCCGTCTGACCCTCAGCCAGGGCAGCCATCTAAGCAGATGGGATTGACAGCTGTAGATGCATCGTGATTTTAAGTATCTCCATACTACTTTTAACCACCTCACTGTTTCCTTTGGGTTAGGTCTTATGAAAAATAAAAATGCTATCTAGAAAAGTAATCCAAGAAAACATGAACACCTTAGCACAAACAAGTTCATCAAATTTTTGACAGGCAGGGGAGGCCGTGAAGGAAAGGTGGGTTCTGGCAGGAGTTACGAGGACGAGGGCAGGTTCTCAGTGCAAGATCACATGAAGGGGTTTGTGTTCTCTGCCTGGCTTGCTGCAGAAAAACCACTGGAGCTCTGGGGGGGTGCGGGGGGGGACAGGCACAGAGCAGCCTGTGGGTATCCTCAAAAATTTACAACATCCTCTGCAAGGGCTAGGAGGGGCAGGGAGGCAAAGATGGTTTGCAAAAAGCAAAGACTTTAGAATACCAAGTGACATACGGTGATGCCCTGATGATTAAGTTTCTGTGCGAACAAGCCTTCACAATGCTGGGGATGGTTTCTTGCTAGTCATGACCCCCATGGATGCCAGTCTTGCAGGCAAAAGGCAGCTCACAACAGACTGCACACAGTAAGAGCCTCACACTGGCTGGGCTCAGATGTGGATGCAGGGGAAGGAAAATGGCTGACGCTGCAGGGGACCTAAGCTTCTAACGTCTGGGATGTTTACCTCATTAGGCTGTTTTACATAACACCAGCCAAAAACAGAAAGGAAGTAATAGCTGGAGGGAGTCCGCTGGAGTTCAGACCTGGATTCTAAGTCTCAGATTCCTCCAAGGCCAAGGTGAGACCTCTAGGCAGCCCATTTCTCCCTAGCTTGGTTACTTTGTCTGCAAAGGAGCCAGTACAATGCAGACTGGGCTCCTAGGAGGAAACCTTGAGCCACTCTCTGAGGGGCATTGCAGCAGATGTGAATAAAGACGTAGTTGTCATTGTTATAATTACCATTGTTTTATTTTTAACCCAAACCCCTTGGTCTACGACATTGATCTTGTGACCAGGGATGGCTGGGAAAGGAGGGACCAGACATCCAGGGAACTCCTGAGCTTGGAGCCCAGAAGCCTGAATAGGAGGAAAGTCCAGAGGGTAGATGAACAAGCTAGTCCAGGAGCTGCCAGGGCAGTCCACTGGGAAAGGAAAAGCCAAGTGCCATCAGGCAAGGAGCCAGCCTAAGTCCAAGTCCAGAAGGCTGAGGCCAGCAGGGAAGAGCAAGAAGCAGCCTAGGGCACAAGAGGTGGGCATGACCTGGGGATGATAAGAGGGAGTCAAGCAGCAGCAGCGGGGAGACTAGGGTCCGGGGGCAGGATGCACTAATTATGGCAAGAGGAGAGGGTGTAGAAGAGGCAAGAGGAGGGATCAGGTAGGGCTTGGCCAAGCAGACTTAAGGGCTCTGCCCTGAGATCCACGCCAGAGCAGCAGGACAGACTGAGCTTCTCACCATATACCAACCTGGGTGGAGGTTGGCCCTGCAAGACCGAGCTAGGCTACAGGCCCCTCCGACCCCACCCCATCCCCCCGCCATGGGCAGCCTTGGAGACAGGAAGCCAGTTGTGTCACTCAAGGGTCTACATTGGACAAGACACTTGTGTATTTGTATTTCTTCTCCCCTTCAGCACATCCACTGAAATGTCCTTGCTCCTTTACAGTCTCAGGCTCCATCTCTGTCTGTCTGTCTCCCTCCGCTATGGCCCTTCCTTCCTCTCCCTCCCTCCCTCCCTCTTTAACTACAGATCTTATTTCTCCCAATCCCACTCTGCAGAGCTACTGTGTGAGCATGTTCGTGTGTTGTTGAAGGAGCATCCTCAGGAGGATGGGGGAGCGGGGATGTCGGAGATCATTCTTCCTTCTCTTTCCCTCCCTGGCCAGCTGGAAATGTGCCGTGTGACCATCCGATCTAATTAACTGAACTTTCAGACTTGACAGAAGGAGGCTTAAAAAAAAAACAAAACAAAACAAAACAAAAAACTCTAGCTTTCTTGGCTCTTAGCCTCTTGAGAGATAAGGGAAAGGATCTGATTGCAGGGAAGTGGAGTCCCAGCTCCCTGATTCCGGCTGCCAGGGGCAATCAACTGTGAGCTGAAAGCTCCATCTTGAAAACCCCAAGTGGAATGAAAAACCCTGAGCACACGAGAACAGAGACTCAGGAGTCCTAGGGCCCAGACTGGGTGGGAAACTCAGCAGCAGCAAAGCAGAGATCAGAGGGGAAGAAAGGGTCACCCTTCTCACAACTTCCGCTGGACGCCTGCCCTGCATCCCCCAGGCAGGCTCCTCCTTCGTGCCACCCGCCGGCCTCCCCGGGGTCGCCTGGTGCAGCTCCACCCTGTGCCAGCTCCCTCTTGCAGAAGCACTGATGTCTCAGTGACATCTTCCCAGACCCTGCTCCCTCAGCCTCCTGGCTCTCAGGGCCCTATCATGGGCCACCCAGGGTCCCCTCCCCGCCACCTCCCCTTGCCCTGCCAATGGCCACGTGCAGGCCTCCAGCTAGGCCACGAGGGCATGCCAAAGGGACGCCAGTGGCACACAGAGCAAAGGCAAAGCCACTTGGGATGGCTTCAGGGGCCCCTGGAGGCTGCAGGACACATAATTCTCCTGACAAGGGCTCTAACCTGAGACTCAACTGTGGAGCATGAAAAGCCTGTGGGGACATTTTCTAGTGAGAAGAGGAAGCAGTGCTCTTTAAGGTGCCAGTCTGCCTTCCCTGACCACTGCTAATCTGATTTTGTCATATTCGAAACATAAAACCAGACAAAGTATCCGGAAAGTGGCAATGCCAACCTCGTCTCCTGCAGCCACTGTTCCCATCCTCATTGGCCCGGCGACATTTGCTGTCCTGCTGCAGCCCTTGAGGGGGGTGGGGGCAGGAGGACCTGGATCAGAAGTGTAGTGTACCCAGGGTGCATGGGGGCTGGACAACCGCCGCTCGGTGTCACTGGAACCTAATGGGAGGGCAGCGGGTAGATGGGAGGGCAAGTGGGCTGCCCCAGGCGGACTGTCAGGCCTGGGCAGAGTAAGGGGACAGTCCCAATTCCAGAAGGAGTTCTGCCTTCTCCTGGGGAGGTCTGACCAGGGTGGGAAGGTGGCCAGGGCGGAAAGGACAAGCACACATAGTACTTCACCACTGGAACCTCAGAGACCACCACCCCAAACACACACACACACACACACACACACACACACACACACACACACACACACATTGGACTCTGACCCTTATTCCCCACAGTGGCTATTATCTCTTTACACTTGGATTTATAAGCCTAGTGACCTACAAATAATTTTATTCTTTCACCTACTATTCACTTGACCATGAAGTCAATGAGCTCTCGGCCAAACAGTTAAGCCTGTCACTGCTGGGGTTCACTCTTCAAAAACCACAGCACAGTTTTAAGCCAAATTGTGTTTTCCTATTTGAAAAAAAAAAATTCCCCACATCAATGGGTGATAACCACATGCAAATTCCTAGTGAAAAATGCATAACCTCAGTTTAACCAAAGTCCAAAATATTTGCCAGTTGTTTCAGAAAAAAGAAATTTAATTTCTCGCCTTTGTCAAATACTACTACTGAGAAAAGTTATAGAAAGTAAGATATTGTTGTCAAATTTCAAAATGATAACCAACCTAGTATCAAATGAAATTATTTTATCCCATTTGCAGTATTAAAGAGTACAGAACTCTCTAATAGGAAATCAGAGTCTGATTTTTTTTTTTTTAATTTCCAAAGCTTGATCGTAGGGGGTTGCAAGTCTTTGTAGTTTCTACTTTATTTCAAAGGGGGCTTATGAGCCCTTTTCCCACCTCGTATCAATACCTGACCTTTGAAGATTAAAACTGACGTTAACTATCCTTCCCCATTATGCCAGCATTGCCAATTATAGTCAGCACCCACTTCAGATGTTACATCTGAACTAAAAACAGCCCTGGCTAAAAATAGCCGTCTTCGGTGACAGGAATGGCCAGTGTTCTCTGCCTGCTTAATAATAGCCCATTAGGCTACTGTGTGAAACAGGCAGATGAATCCCTCACCAAAGAGGATCTCCCGCTTCACCCACCATGGGATGCCAAAAACTGCTGCCTATCAGTTGCTGAGATAGCTTTCATCAGTTAAAAATAGATCTGTTCACAAGCATGAGCTGCACACTACATTTGCAGAACCCAACGGCACCACACAGTTTTGGAACAAGGACCCCAGAGACACTGGACTCAGAGAAGGTTCCACAAACCATAGCATTAACCTCCTCTCTCCATCTTTGCCAACACTATGGGACAATTTCGGCGATGCTGCGGTAGATAATCTATTTGAAATCTACCCTGTGCAGCCAATAGCATCCTTCTGGGTTTCCCTCAAAATGCCTCCATGCAATCTACACTAAAATAATTCTCCTTCTTGCTGAAAAACTACCTTAATTGCTTAAAACAATTATACTGTATTGTAATTATCACACAACCTTGTAATTATTTGCTTTGTGAATGTGTCTCTCCCCCTCCCCCGCCTTTCTCCACCTCCAGATGTGAGCTCTTTGGAAGAGTTCCCTGTGGCCTCAGTATCCACTATGTGCCTGGTACATTGAAAAAAACTCAGTAGCTTGGGTTGAATGAGTAAATATGAACCGAAGCTTTGCCAAGCACTTCTTCCTTCTCCGATCCTGTTATGACCCCCATAACTTAAGTGATATTTAAGTGGTTATTCAACAAGGCTTATCACGAATCTTGAACATCTACTATGGGCTTCTGTTACAGTAGACCAAGGTAAAGCAATCATTTTAGTCATTTATGTATTTGATCCCATAAGTATCTACCTCCAAAAAAGAAATTAACAACCCTGATTATGAGTATCTCTAAGGCAAATCTCACATTAAAATTAAGGAAGTATGTGATTTGCCTACCTCAATATCTAGTACATGGGAATGCACTTGGAACATTAGCTCTGTCCCCATGCTCTGGTTAGTATCTCTAGCAATGTCAAAGCCTGAAGGCAACAATTTGTTAACGCCTTCCCAGCCACTGATACCTTCCCTATCATTTCAGGCCAGTGGCAGTAATAATCATCCAGACACCTGGTCACAATCTTCCCCTTCCTTCCCTCCCCCCCTCCAAAACCAATGAATCATCGCTCTGGTTTAATTTTACTTGCCTCTCCCACCTCCCTATGGTTGTTTGATTAAAGCCAAGCTAACAAGTGGAATATGCCCAGTGGAACCCATGCATGCAAAAAATAACTAGGCAACAATGAAGGGAAGAAAGAGGTCTTCACCCTTCTTCTAAGCTGATGAAACAATTTAACCAACAATATAAGACCCTCCTTTTTTTAGCCTTGTGACATTATGCGGGGGGGGGGGGGGAAACTGCAATAGGAAAGAACCGACAAATTCAAGAGAGGCAGCACAGAGCTTAAGAATAGTAAGAATGTGTTCCCATGAAGAGCTATGCCAGCAGCAAATGAGAACACCCCTGACACAGACAAGCAGGATATCCCCATGGAACAGAAAAATAAGAATAGGCAACTGTTTGCTCATTAAGCCATCCTCCTATCATGATTTAAGTCTCAAAGGGTCCCTGACCAAGCAACTCCCTAAACAATGGAGGCAGATATTCTGATCTTTGCTGAGTCATCACATGCGAACTGGGTCCCAAAGCCTCTCATTCTTGGGAAAACAGAAACATGTAAGTTGAGGACGAGATCCTACCCCTTGGCAACCCACCCAGATGCATACTGCCAACGCTTTGCAGTATTCAACCCCCAGCTGGCCTCGCCAGGTAGAAAGGATAACACGAGGGATTTTACAGGTTGCCATGATAATACTCCAAGCAACTCGGAGACACGCTGAAGTTAGATCCCAGGAGCTGGTTTTGTTCGGTAGGTGAAATCTAAAACATCTACCTGGGTAATGACATAAGATTACTAATCATTGTCTGTTGGTTGTTTTTTCGTTTCTTGGGTTGTTTTGGGGGGGTTTCATTTTTAATTTTAGAAGCAAACTCTTTAAATCTAATGCAATCAAAACCAACTGAGGCAATTCTGAGCCCCAGGCATGGACAGTTTAAGGAATTACCATCCTGCTCTGAGACTGTCCCCAGGCCTAAGAGGTACACCCATACTGTCCGGAACAAGCTGTTGATGGGCATCCAAACCTCCGTGACCTCCAAAGGTCACCACCAAAGAAAGAAACTCAGGTGTACTTACGAAGGGCGTGCCACTCATCCTGACGGATGGTCTTCGTGATGTTGAAAGTGAGGTTCCTGGGGATGGTGGCTGAGGAGTAGTGGTATTTGATGTATGTGCATCGTTCAATTTCTCCTGGCAAAGAGAGACAGGAAATCAAACATTAATGAGGTGGCAACCATGTCTGGGGCAGTTTCTGGGATCCATTTTTCTGTCCTGAGGAAAGAAACTGGTTTCATATTGGGCCTGGTGACACCTATAGTTCAGACAAGGCAGTAACTTTGACCCCAAAAAGTAAGGTCCACTCTTAAGAGACTAGAACTGAAGTCAAACACCATCGATTTAGACAGAAAAAAATACCTCTCTGGCATCATTCAGAGATGGGAAGAGTCAAAGTTTAGGCCAATCGAAGCTTGCTAAGAAAGTAGTGTCCGTGATTTTTTTAACCTTAAAAAAATCAACTTTCAAGTCATGGGAAGAGATTTGGCATCAAGAGCCAGTAACGGGGATGCCTGTTCAGCCAGTTAAGTGACCAACTTCAGCTCAGTCATGATTTCCTGGTTCGTGAGGTGGAGCCCCACGTCAGGCTCTGCACTGGGGGTATGGAGCCTGCTTGGGATTCTCTCTCCCTCTTTCTCTGCCCCTCCCCCATTTGTGCAAGCTCTCTCTCTCTCTCTCAAAATAAATAAACTTTAAAAAAAGAGAGAGAGACAGTAACACTTTGTACCCATAGACTGATACAGAACAGGCTTTGCTTTAATGATGTCATCTGTGCCTGTAGCACACACGACCTTACAGAATGGTGAGCCACAGAGGCCTCTTCCCTCTTCTCTCTCCCATGTCCTAACCTCATCTCCGAGTACAAAGCACTCAAATCAACGTCCATCTCCTTGAACCAGCCTCTTCTTCTCAAGCGTTTTGGAAAAAAATCGGGCTCCTTCACACACTCAACACCTGGTCCAGTAGAACCTTTACTGCTAAGTTAGCAATGCATGCTTTGCTAGTCAATTATCAAAGCAAGTCTGTATCGTGGAGCAGAGTGTTCCAAAGTGTGGTCCGGGGACATCGGCATCCTCTGGGAACTTGCTAGAAATCCAATTTCCCAGACCCAACCCTAGACCTGCTGAACCGGAAACCCAAAGGTAGAGCTGCGATCTGAATTTTAAGAAGCCCTCCAGGTGATTCTGTGGTGCACCTAAGTTTGAGAACCACAGCCTCTGAGAATCTAACAGAATTACCAACGTATTCACTCATAAATCCACCACGTTTGCAAATTCCCAAAGAAAGGAACAATTGGAGGAGTTCCTTCCTTGCTACCTTTGGTCTCCTGCAGCCATGTTGGCTGATGCTTGCATATCTGAGGGATATTAAAACCCAGTGTCAAGGATCGCAAAGAATCCGGAAAGAAGGGATTTTTAAAGGTTAGCGGTTTTAAAATTTGGTTTTGCACCCGAATAGATTTTGATGGTAATCCATTTTGCACCCCACTGATTTTCAATTTATAAGTGGTGGCACGTGATTCAATCGCTTGACCCCCGGCTCACTGTCAGCAGGGAACCTGGCAGTCGGTGGAGCGCAATCATTTAGACGGTGCCTCTCGTGAAACCGATGCCTTATCGTAAATCATATCTGGCCAAATGCCCAACTGCCAGTTATTGGCAGACACGCCCCCAATGGGACAGACACTGTTCAAAGAGCCAAATTTGGGGGGAAAGTGTTGTACATGCTTTTCCTTTAATTTTTCACTTTCTCCACCTTTGTCCCCTTAGCTTATAAGTGTCCTGAAGTCTCTCGCATATGCCCCCAGCATTCACCCTGACCACATCCCCAGTCTTCCTTCTTCCCTAACTTCCTATCTTGCTATGCCTCTTGGAAAAGTGGTCTATCAGACCACCTCAAGTCACGCTCATACCTAAACCCACATGCTCTAATCTCCCTAACAGTCTCCGCGAATAGCATCACCTCGCATCCATTCTACACATAATAAATCCCCCTGCCATCCCTAATGGCCCCCCCCCACCTCTAGTGGGGCCCCTTCCATCTGACATTCATTGGTCACCAAATTCTGTCAGTTCTACCTCAGAAATGTCCGTGGAGGGGCATCTGGGTGGCTCAGTTGGCTGAGCAGCTGACTCTGGCTGAGGTCACGATCTCACAATGCATAGGTTCAAATCCCACATTAGGCTCTGTCCTGACAGTGTGGAGCCCGTTTGGGATTCTCTCTCCATCCTCTCTCTGCCCTTCCGCCACTCGTGTTTTCTCTCTCTCAAAATAAATAAGCTTTAAAAAAGGGGGGGGGGGCACCTGGGTGGCTCAGTCAGTTAAGCATTCTCTTCAGCTCAGGTCATGATCTCAAGGTTCTTGAGTTCAAACCCCATGTCAGGCTCTGTGCTGACAGCTTGGAGCCTGGAGCCTGCTTCAGATTCTGTGTCTCCCTCTCTCTCTGCCTCTCTCTCCCTCCCTCCCTCTCTCACCGCCCCTCCCCCAAAATAAACATTGAAAAAAAGTTAAAAAATAGAAAATAAAAAGAAAGAAATGTCCCTGGAAGCCAGCCCATCCTCTGTACCCTCACCCTCTACCGTAGTTATGTGAATACGACAACCCAGCTAAACAAACGGCCACATTTACTGAAGATTTACTTGCAGGAAAGGCTTGCCAATGGTTTCATACATAAACCAACAGTTTCCAACTCTACTCGTGTAGTGGCACACACAGAAGAGATGTGCACAAGGCTCCCCGGGATAGAGATGCGGCTGCCTGGGCCCTGTCGGCCTCCCTGGGAGGGAGCCAACCTTCCCAACCCATTTGTAATCCTGCCTCTTCTGTACTCATCCCCATGGCAGAAAACTCTGTTACGGATGTGGCCTTACTTAATCCTCGATACCACCCAGTTACGCAGTGTTCCTACTATCATCGGCAGGATATGATCCTATTTCACAAATGAGAAAATAGAGGCTCAAGAAGATAAGGCGACTTGCCCCAGGAAATAGCGGCACCAGGATTAGAACCCAGAATCTCCTGACCAGGGCTTCCCTCCACACCGCTGCCCGGACTGTCTTCCAGAGAGGAAACTGTGGTCTCTCCCACACACAGGATAAACCTCACGCTCCTCGGGCAGGGCAGGCCCCGCCAGGTGGCCTGCCCTGCCCCGAAGAGCCCATATCCGTCAGGACTCTGCCCCTGATACACACCCAATCCTCGTAGGAAGTGGCCAAAGTGGCAGCTCCTCAGCAAAGCCTGCCTCGCACGGAAGCCTGTGCCTGGGAACAGAGGAGCAGCAGTGGTTCAGCCTGGACCCTCCTCGCTCCTCCCTGCGCTCCTGCCCTCCTGCGGCAGGCACTGAACGGGCTGGGATTTATCTGTTCACACGCCTCACTCCCCCACTAGATTACGAGTTCCTCAAGGGCAGGGGCCGGTCTCGTCCACTCGTCTCTACCTCCCCGGCCCCGGCACAGGGTGCGCACCAGTAACATGCGCTCTGAAGGAAGGAAGGAATAATACCAGGCGCCCTCTGGAAAACCGCAGTGGGCAAGGAATCCAACTGCTTCTGCTCTGTGCAAGGGACAAAAATAATTAAGGCAAATCAGAATATAATGAACGAAAGGAGGGCACTGTTGCAGAACTCTGTCTGCGTCTACAGCAAACACCTCTTCGCTTTCCAGACAACGTAAGGAGAGGTTTATTTGATCACAGTGAGGTAGGAAAAAAACCACGTATGTACAGAACAACCTCTCGCTGCACTTTGCAAATGTAATCCAAGGGGCAACTAGGTCAGTTTGTTTCCGGTTTTTGTTTTAATTTTTTTCAGTGTTTATTTTTGAGAGACAGAGTGTGAGCAGGGGAAGGGCAGAGAGAGAGGGAGACAGAACCCAAAGCAGGCTCCAGGCTCTGAGCTGTCAGCACAGAGACCGATGTGGGGCTCGAACCCATACACTGTGAGATCATGACCTGAGCCGAAGTCAGACGCTTAACCGACTGAGCCACCCAGGCACCCTTGTTTTTGTTTTGTTTTTAAGAAGACAGACAAGAGGAAAAAATAAAGGGTAGAGAACTGTAACAAGAATACCACCAGTAACTACTTGAACAAACCAAGATCCCACAGGAAATGGCCAGATTGGTGCCCATCACTAAGGTCTGAGAAAAGTATCTGATTTCTTGGCTCAGATCAGGTTCTCTCAGGCTCAAAACAAACTCCACAAGTGGCCACAGGCTCCCGGCAGACCTCGGCCACCTCCCGTGGTCTCCCTCACCCAGCCCACCCAGCCAGCCGACACTTGGCAAGAGCAGGCAGGTGGAAAGAGCTGACCGACAGGCACCGCAGGTGACCAGCCAGAGAGCCGGGCTAAAGCTGCCGGAGAGGCCCCGCTGGAGGCCTCCCTGTTTGCTTTGCCTCGGGGAGGCAAGCATCCTGTCTTTGACAGCAATTAAATTTGAAAGACTCAAATATTGCCTAAGAAGAAAGGCAAAATATTTATCCATGTGTCTGCAGGTCCTGTCAGTGTGCTGGGCTTTTGTAAATACAGGCACCATCTGGGCACCAAATTCGTGTGCCCAGAATGTGGGCTTCCCAACACAAATAGGTTTTCCTGCAACAATCCAGGGGGGCCACCTGGGAGGCAGTGGAGAAGCGCCTGGGCTTCCCCGGAAAGAAGGTCAAACCTGTCTTCCTGACCCCTACGTTCCAGCCCAGAGACCTCGGCCCGGATAGGACAGGGGCACCCTCAGGAGTGAGGACACCATAAGCCTTCATCTGCGCCGTGCCTTCTTAGCTGGTGACCCTCCCATCTGCCCCGTCGTGCTCCCAGAGAGACAGGATACCCAGATGCGTAGTTAAGAAGAGTTTCAAAACCGGGAAATTTACAAAGCGAGCACAGGGTGTAAAAAGGCCAGCAACGGGTGATACAGGGACCTACGGCTGGCGACAGGAGGGAGTGAGAGAACCCCAAGCCTGGAGAGGCAGAGGGAGTCGGTACCAGACCCTAGAAAGAGTGGCCACTTGGAGAGCGGTGATATGACCTTGGGCAGAGGGTCACAGCCGAGCCACGGTGAGGTGGCTGAGAATAAACACACACCCCCTCCCTCTCCCTCCCCCTCCCCCAGGAGCTGAATCCACCAGAAGCTGGAAGGGGTGGGGGTCCAGAAGCAGAGAGCAGGTGCGAGGTGGAGGGAATCCAAAGCATCCAGCTCACTCCCCTTCTTTCTCGTTCCTCCCTTGCTCCCCTCAATCTCCCTGGCCCTCTCTCCTTCTAAAGCCATCACTTCCTTACTCCAACCAGCCACCTCCTCCTCCCCTCCACCTCCACTTGCAAGGGAAGGCCCAAAGACAAGGAAGAGTGGGAGACCATTCCCAGCCTTCTTCTCCATTTCAACTCCTTTAGGACCCAAGGCCTAAGTGTGTTAACTCACATTAAGTCCTCAGTGTGATTCTCACACACAGTCAGTGCTAAGTATTAGTTATTACCCAGGGTGCCTGAGTGGCTCGGTAGGTTAAGCATCTGACTCTTGATCTCGGCTCAGGTCATGATCTCACGGTTCGTGAGTTCAAGCCCTGCATCAGGCTCCTCGCTAACACCATGGAGCCTGCTTGGGATTCTCTCTCTCCCCCTCTGTCCCTCCCCTGCTCTCTTTCTCTCTCTCTCTCAAAATAGACTAAGTAAACTTTAAAACAAAGATTATTAGTTATTACTCTCAATTGCTACCCTAAGACTACTTACTCTAAGGGGACAACAAAGGAAGTCAGAAATTACAATAGCAACCAACATTGACATCATGCCTCGTGCATTTTATATACACGTACACACATAAATACATAGATCTATAGAATTATATATAGAACAAGAGAGAAAGCTCGCACACAATAACCCTCAGAGGCTGGCGCAGCAAGAGTTCTGGTGTACGTGGGGCATGTGAGGAAACAGACCGGGGAAGGGAGAGGCAGAGATCAACACTCACTTCTGGACTCCAGAGTCATGCTTTTCGACAACACCAGCGGGCAGTTTTCGTCTCCTGTGCCTCTGCTTATCAGCAAGACCTGGTTTCTGGAGCACTTACGGGAGGCTTATAGATATAAGGAAGACTCTTAAGCAAAGTGACTTTTTTTTTTTTAAGTTTATTTATTTATTTTAAGAGAAAGAGGGAGCACAAGTGGGGAAGGGCCGCACAGAGCCTGATGCAGGGCTTGAACCCATGAACCGTGAGATCATGACCTGAGCCTAAGTCAGATGCTTAGCCAACCGAGCCACCCAGGTGCCCCAGGCAAAGTGAGATGGGATCCACCCCCCACTCCATCAAAAATTATCTTCCCCGAACAGCTGCCATAGTACTTTAAATTCTTCCATGAGAGAGGCGTTACTTCGGATCGAATACTGTTCTAATAGAGCTTTAAAAGGGGCTGCCCCTTCAGGTCATGATCTGACAGTTTGTGAGTTTGAGACCCGCATCAGGCTCTGTGCTGACAGCACAGGGCCTGCTTGGGATTCTCTCTCCCCCTCTCTGCCCCTCCCCTGCTTACACACGTGCGCACGCACTCTCTCTCCCTCTCTCTCTCAAAATAAATAAACTTTAAAAAGGGGAGAAGGGCATGGGGCACCTGGGTGACTCAGTTGGTCAGGTGTCTGACTCGATCTCAGCTCAGGTCATGATCTCATGGTTTCATGGATTCAAACCCCACTTCGGGCTCTGTGCTGACAGCGTGGAGTCTGTCCGGGTTCTCTCACTCCTGTCTCCTCTCTGTGACTCTTTCTCAAACAAAAATTAAACATTTTTAAATAAAAAATAAAGAGGGGGCCAAGTGGGTAGCAGTCACCAACACCTAGGTGACTGGCATGAGCACAAGCAAACCCACAACTTGCAGGGCAGGCCCAAGGAGAAAGGAAGACAGGGGAGCACTTTTCTCACATGAAAAGCGGAGTGACTGGTGTAGCCACTGTGGAAAACAGTATGGTAGATCCCCCCAACATTAAAAAGAATACTACCACGTGACCTAGCAATCCCACTTACAGGTATGTATTTGGAGCAAATGAAAATACTATCTTTTTTCATGAATCACTTTTTTTTTTAATTTTTGTCTTAATCTCTACAGCCAACGTGGGGCTCGAACTCAGGACTCCTGAGATCAAGCATTGCACGCTTTATGGACTGAGCCAGCCAGGTGCCCCTGAAATCACTATCTTGAGTAGACATCGGCACCCCCATGCTCACTGCATCACCAGTCACAATAGCCAAGGCATGGAAACAACTGATGTGCCCACCAGTGGATGAATGAACAAAGAAAACGCGGGAGATGTATGTATGTATGTATGTATGTAACAGTGGAATATCATTCAGCCGTAAAAAAGGAAATCCTGTCATTTGCAAGAACATCAATGGACCTTCAAAGCATTAGGCTAAGCAAAGTCAGACAGAGAAAGACAAATATTGTAGGAGCTCACTTATATGTGGGTTCTAAAAACACCAAGCACATAGAAACAGAATAGTTTGGTGGTTGACAGAGGCAAGGGGGGGGATGAGCGGTAGAACTTACTGAGTGAAGGTAGTCAAAAGGTACAAGCCCAGGGGCGCCTGGGTGGCGCAGTCGGTTAAGCGTCCGACTTCAGCCAGGTCACGATCTCGCGGTCCGGGAGTTCAAGCCCCGTGTCAGGCTCTGGGCTGATGGCTCAGAGCCTGGAGCCTGTTTCCGATTCTGTGTCTCCCTCTCTCTCTGCCCCTCCCCCGTTCAAGCTCTGTCTCTCTCTGTCCCAAAAATAAATAAACGTTGAAAAAAAAAAAATTAAAAAAAAAAAAAAAAGGTACAAGCCCAGTTATAAAAAGTCTTGAGATATAATGCACAGCATGGTGACTGGAGTTAATGTGTATTTGAAGGTTGCTAAGAGTAGATATCGGGGCGCCTGGGTGGCTCAGTCGGTTAAGCGGCCGACTTCAGCTCAGGTCATGATCTCGCGGTCCATGAGTTCAAGCCCCGCGTCGGGCTCTGTGCTGACGGCTCAGAGCCTGGAGCCTGTTTCGGATTCTGTGTCTCCCTCTCTCTCTGACCCTCCCCCGTTCACGCTCTGTCTCTGTCTCAAAAATAAACGTTAAAAAAAATAATTTTTTTTTAAAAAGAGTACATCTTAGTAGTTCTCATCACAAGAAAAAAAACTGGCAATGACGTGAGGTGACGGACGTTCATAGACTTACTGTGATCGTTTCACAATACCTGCAGGTATCAAAGCAGCACATCATGTACCTTGAACTAAGACGATAGGGATGTTGATCATATTTCAATAAAACTGCAGGAAAATGAGGCTGGGTATGTGACAGTGAAATGCATTTAGGAAAAGTTGGGTTAAATATTTAAATGGTCTACTTACTGCAGGACTTTGAGAGAGTTTCTAATGTATGCTGTGACTCCCCCTACTCCCCCTGGAAGGGACAGGCATGGCAGGCAGACCTTCCCAGATTCTTTTGACCCCAAAGCTTTTTGTATTCAAAGAAGGGTTGCTGCCGCTGAACTGTGAGTTCATCACAATCAGAAACCGTGTTTCTTCTTTACGCTTTTTTACCCAGGGCCAGGTAAGCAGCTGGTGCACAGCGAGGGCGTCCATATACGTTTGGATGAATGAAGAACGGAGATCGGGATCTGTTACTTGATCAAATGATCTATAAGGTAAATGAAGTCGTTGGCTCTAAGTATTTGCTGGCCTCTCCTCAGAAGCCATGTCTGGGAGCGACGAGCAAAGCAACACCAGGGTCAAGTGCCCATCTGGGAGCCGTGTTTGCACCATGCCTTGTGGATCTTTGTGGACAGAACCAGAGCGGGGCCTCTGGGCACCCTAAGAGCACCTTGGATCCCACGGCAGCCACAGTGGGCACTCCCGGGAAAGCGGACAGCACTCACCAAGTCTTCCTGCCTCAACACACTTCACAAACCCACTTAGTCCACACCAGACAGCCTAGAGAAGAACAGGGGGGGACAGCAAGGGAGTAAGAGCCACAGAGCAAGTGCCCGGCCCCCAGGGAGAGAAGCACAAGGCCCGCTCTGCACAATGACTCAGAGGGCGACCTCTGGGACCAGAGGTGAGGCTCACGTCAGCAAGCAGCTCCGCACTGCCCACCGCACGGCTTCCTCCTCCCTCCCGTTTCCCAGGAACTCCCCCCAGGTTCCTGTTGTAGGCCGTACTGGGGCAGCGGGACTAAGAATGATGACCTAAAAGAAAGTAGAGAATATGGTTTAAAGGCTTGAAGACAACGTGGGTGGTATTAAGTAAAAGGAATTGGTCCAACGTAATCCTGAAGTCCTCTTGCCGGGGTCACGTGGGCACCTAGCGCCTCAGGGAGGCTCTTCTCTTTCTCTGCTTCCGTATCCTCCGTGTCCTTTTCTTCTCTCGATCTTCAAGCATCCTAAGACACGAGGTGGGCTACGGGACCAGCGTGCAGGGTCCACGGGCTTCCTTCCCTGCAGAGTTCCTGGAGAGTCTATTCAATGCCCACCACGCAAGGATGCTCCTATTCTCTCCCAAGCCATCCTCACGACAACCCACTGAAGCAAAGACTGGAGAAGACGGCGTAGACAGATGAAGCCCACCCTCCAGAGCCCCTCAGCTAACAGGGAGAAAAGCCAGTGTCTCTCGGCGTGTGCAGAGCACTTTCAGACACCACAGCTGGAATGACTCAACTCCAGCCGAAGGTTCACCGGGAGCAAGGGCTGTGTTGCAGCCCAAGTGCCTTGTACGTGGAAGCAACCAATGCCTTCACTGGGAAAGGATGAAAGAAGGGGAAGAAGGTAACGTCCCGGCCTCAGCCTGCCCCAGCCCAGGCCTTGCGGGCTCACTCCCGGGTCTGCCTCCCCCCACCCCGGGGCTGACCCCCCTTAGTCCCCTTTCTAGCCCAAGGCCTGTGCTCTGTGCTTAATAAATGCAAAGATTAAGGAGAGAGTAGAAACACATGGGAAAAAAAGTGAAAACCAACATTAAAAACGAGAGATGACACCAGTTGAAGCTTTAAGCCTTGAACCTCTTCTTTAAAGGGCATTTTTTTTTTAAAGTTAAGATGACCTCTTAGCAAGGAGAGGAAGCAGGGAGCTTTCCCTGTAGTGCGTCAGGAATGCCATCATCAGATTTATTAGCATGGTCAATGTTGAGGACCTTAGCGGCCACGAGAGTGTGGGTGGAGGTTAGGGAATTAAAGGTGTGAGATTAGAAGCAAAATCGTGTCCTGGATGAAAGAGCAAAGAAGCAAACCAGCAACGCCCCAGGGGCTTCAAAGAGGGCAGACGGGCTGGGAACCCCCACCCCTGCCCAGTCCTGTCCACAGGTGGGGCAGAAGGGGGCCAGGGCTGAGAAGGACACCCCCTGGGCAACGCCACCAACCAGCAGCTCTCCTATCTGCGGGGCAACTACTCCTCACAAAAACCTATTTCAAGAAACCCCACCTCCCCTCCCACCTCCTCTTAGCGCCTTCTGCTCCTCCCAGATGTTCTGAGCCGGAGGATTTGCAAGGCTTATAGCTGCTGCAGGCCTAGCCAGAAAGGTTTTTCTCTAAACTGAGGAAAAGTGTTAGGTTTTGGGTTTTAATGCTTTCAAATGCATTCCATTTTGTGTGCTTTGTTTTTGTGCTTGTGGGATTGGCGTGGCCTTTCCGTGTTTGTATGCACTGCAAGGCCAGAAATCCTAAACATTTACTTCCTTCAGTCCATGTTACATAAATGTTTATCAGCAGTGGTCAGGAGGGCCCCTCTGATTCACACACGGGCAATTTCATTCTCAAAACGCCTGCTCCCGTCTGCCAGCACCCCAGTCATCCCCCAACACATTTCTGACCCCTCATCTCACCCAGGGCCCAAACACCTTCAGCTGGCTACTAGTTGTAATAGTGATTTGCACAGAAACCGTATTTCTATCGGTAGTTTTGAGCGAGACAAGCTTGTATTTTTCATCTTTGTTCTCCTGATGGCCAAAATGGTGCTCTGAGGTCTTGGCATTTAACAATAGCTTGTGTTTGGGGCGCCTGGGTGGCTCAGACGGTCTGGCATCCAGCTTCGGCTCAGGTCGTGATCTTACAGTTCGTGAGTTTAGGCCCCTCCATCAGGGTCTGTGCTGATGGCTCAGAGCCTGGAACCTCCTTCAGAATCTGTGTCTCCCCCTCTCCCTGCCCCTCTCAAAAAATAAATGAACATTCAAAAACACACAATAGCTTCTGTCTAATGCAAGCTTTCTATGTATTAGGCATTATACAAAGGACCTTGTTATGCATTGTTTCATTTAATCCTAAAAGTTAGGTCTGGTTATCATCCCCATTTCGCAGATGAGGACATAGAGGCTCAGCGTCCAAAGGTAAGCTGCCTGAGAACACAAAGCTGTTACACGGCTCAGGTGGGATACAAATCCACCTGACATGTTCGTAAGCAGGGCAGTATACCACACGTGGGAGGAGAAATTGTGACAATCCAAGCTCTTCAGAAATAGAGACCTTCCAAGGTTTTCTATCAGAAACAAGCAAAGCAGGACGCCTGGGTAGTTCAGTCAGTTAAGTGACCAACTCGATTTCAGCTCAGGTCATGACCTCTCGGTTCATGGGATCGAGCCCCACGTCAGGTTAGGCTGACAGCTTGGAACTGCTTGGGATTCTGTCTCTCTCTCTCTCTCTCTGTGCCACTCCCCTGCTCACACTTTCCCCCTCCCTCTCTCTCTCAAAATAAGTAAATAAACATTTAAAAAAGAGAGAGAGGGCGGTGCCTGGGTGGCTCAATTGGTTCAGCATCAACTTCAGCTCAGGTCATGATCTCAAGAGTTTGAACCTGGCATTGGGCTCTTGAGCTGACAGCTCAGAGCCTGGAGCCTGCTTCAGATTCCATGTCTGTCTGTCTGTCTGTCTGTCTCTCAAAAATTAACATTTTTTTAAAAAAATTAAACAAAATAAAAAAGAGAGAGAGAAAGCACTTTGGATAGGACTATTGGGCCTGCCGGGAATTCACACCCCTGATCCACCCACCATCCCCCACCCAGACCCACTTCCCCATCTCGTCCACTTGCATATCTTTCACCCCGTCAACCTAAGAGGCGTAGCCAGAAAGGGAACGAGGCCAGCTTGGCGCAGCTTGTTTGGACTCTGCACATCACAGCCTCCTTGCTGATCACTCACCCGCCATCTGGTTAATAAGCCCTTTGGACAGTTTTCCAGAGCTCCCTCGAGCTCAGCTGCTCGTCTGGGTTCACGGAATCCCGACAATCTCCTCCTTCATTGAAAAATCTGGACGCCGCTCACCTACCTCCAGGCTCACGGCACTTCGGGCACCCCGTCTGACAGCCCAGTCCCCGCTCTCGAACAGGATGGCCCCACTGGAGAAAGCGCCTCCCGTGTCCGTCACCGTCTGGCACTCGACACTCCAATTAGGAACTAGAACGGAGGCCTCCCTGCTGGGTGACTGCCGCGTGCCTCACATCACAACCGAGATCTGTGCCCCCAGTCGCCCCACTGAGCACAGTTCCATTTCTCTGCCCGCACCTCCATTCACTCACCAGCCCCTTTTGGTTACTTTATCGAGTGGCTGTCCTCCTTGACCAACATCTAAATAGCACCGAACGCTTCACGATCTCCTGTGCTAAGGGTCACCTCGTCCCTGGGGGCGCCCGCGTGGCTCAGTCAGTTAAGCGTCCGACTTCGGCTCAGGTCATCATCATTATGTGGTTCATGAGTTCAAGCCCCACGTCGGACTCTGTGCTGACAGCTCAGAGCCTGGAGCCTGCCTCGGATTCTGTGTCTCCCTCTCTCTGCACCCCTCCCCCCATCGCACTCTGTCTCCCTCTCTCTCAAAAATAAACATTAAAAAAAAATTTTAACGAATAACGTTCATCTCATCTTTGGTACGATCTACTTTCTTTATCCTAATTTCCACATTCCTGGGTTCTGAGTGCCTTTTCCCCCAGAAAAGGAGACAGTTCTGAATCTTTTAGCAGGTTTTTGACATGGTATTTTTAAAATGTCATTACACAGTAACTCCCTCACCAAAGGAAATAAAGACCGAGGTGTTGTTGGGCTTGCCCCACACCGCCCGTCTTCCCTGTAAGGTCTGGCTGCGGCTTTTCTCCATGTGCTCGTGTATTTTCCAGCTTGAAACCAGCTGCCTGAGAGAGGAGGAGAAGGTGAGGTATGGCTTTAAATCACCATTGAGGGTGTAGTAAATAACCCGTTCCCTTATTCCCATCACAGCCCTAATAACCTTCTAGAAAGTTCAGAGCCCCAAGCCTTCACTGCCCTCCCCATACCCCTCCCCACAGGGTGCAGACACCCAGTGAAGGAGGCATCGGCTTCCCCAGGCAGTTTCGGCTGCTGGAAGGACCATCAATCTCCAGCCCCTGACAGACAAACGAGGCGAGAAGGAGACCAAGTCTGGTTTTTCACTGGAGAACAATGAGCTCATGCTTTCTCTCCAGGGACCCAGGAAGTGGAGACAGCTCTTGAGATGGGGAGACAGTGATGGAGACGGGCAGGAGTGATGAAGGATGGGCAGGCGAGAGGGAGGAGGCCAGTCTGGCACTTTTTTAATGTCACTTTTGATAAGAATCCCCAGCTTTCAGGCCAGAGGGAAACATCCATTTTCTTTAAATTAAGGATCCAGCATGAGGCAGTTGTCCTAAAGGGGAGGGACAGCGAGAAGATAAACTGGTCACAAATTCTTCATTCCTGCTCCTTCAGAGAAAAGATGATCGTTCATGAGTCACCAAAATTGCAGATGCCACAGCACAAATGGCTCTACTTTGCCGCTGCTGCTCGGAGGTGGGGTCCAAGATCAGATACATGGACAGAGACTTTGGGTAGCTTTTTTGAAGGTGGGTCTGCAACCCTCAGTGTGCATCTCTGGAAGGCAAAAGGCCAGTCATTTCCAACAAGCTGAACCAGTAAAAAAAAAAAAAAAAAAAAAAATTCAGACAGCTGCCCAGATGTTTTTAAACAGCTAAATGAAGGTTTGATTTCAGCTAGGGGGAAAAATATCCTGATTACAGAGTTTTCCAGTTTTCATCTTGAAAGGGAGTTATATAATCCTGATTTTCTTTACCAGTTAATTCCGAGAAACTGTGTGTGTGTGTGTGTGTGTGTGTGTGTGTGTGTGTGTGTGTGTGTGTGTCCATCCGTCCCTGGGTATCCGTGTGTGAGCATATGTGTATTTGGGGCAAGAATGGAGGAAGCTGGGTTGTAGATGAGAAGCCAAACCCAGATGATTATTTCAGTCTTCAACCTGCTGTGTGCCTTAGCTAAAAACTGAATGGAAACTAAAGATGACAGAAACAAAGTAGAAGGCCCCAATAAATTATGTTTTTCTTTACATCTCTATTTTACCAAAATATCTTTTTATACATTTTAGTTTTTCTAATGCTTATTTTTGAGGGAGACACACACAGAGTGCAAGCAGGGGAGGGGCAGAGAGAGAAGGAGACACAGAATCCAAAGCAGGCTCCAGGCTATGAGCTGTCAGCACAGAGCCCGACGCCAGACTTGAACTCACAAACCGTGAGATCAGGACCTGAGCCGAAGTTAGATGCTTAACCAAGTGAGCCGCCCAGGAGCCCCTCTATTTTACAAAATTGACCATTTTATCCTTTAAGTTAAATGGCTTGGCTAGAATAAAGACGTGTTAACTTAGCCTGATTCATTAGTTGAAATAAAACTCAAACCCAAGTATGAAAATATGAATAGTGAATTACTCTTCTGTCCTGTGTCCATCAGCACTATTGTGGTTGAGAGCCTGGGCCCTGGAGCCAGCTTGCCTGGGGTTAAATCTTAGCTTTGACACTCTCTGGTGTATGATCGTGGCCAAATTAATGAAGCCCGCTGTGCCTCCACTTAAAGGGATAGGATACAAATATCTACCCCCTCGAGAGTACTGTGAGAATTCAGTGAAGTAATACAGGTAAAGCACTTAACACCTGCTACAATGGAAACTCTCCATAACTGTTATTATTAGATCTTCAGCCACACTCTATCCATGTAAGATGAAGATTTGTTTTGTGTGTCAGATGCCAGGTAGGTTTTTTAAGACATGCAGTGAGCACCTATCTGGCATGCTTTGGCCAAAGAAATGCACATCCTAGGAGACAGGCTGCCCGCGGCCCGTCTCCTTCCTGCCTGGTGTGCTTCCTCGGCCAGCTCTGGCATGCCCTCCGCCCCCACCCCAACCCCAGCTCAGGGCTCTCCCCGCAGGCTCCGACCCTGGCCACATCCTACCACCCTGCTCCTGCCTCAAGGACTGACACCACCGCCTCCCACATCCAGCCACTCTAACCCTGGTTACACCAGTGACCTTCTCCAGCCCGTCTACACCCCGCATCTGTGAGATCCTCACTTCCACGACAAAAGAAACATCACTCTGACTACACAGCACCAAGTACAGTCTGAACACCCATAACCAGACAAGTCGCCACGTGGGACAAGCCTCTGACCCATGAGGATAGCACCACTTAGTGTCCCCTAGCCAGAACCTGATGATCGTGAGTCAAAGCCAAGGTGGAATTTTTCTTTTAAACTTCCTGGAAATGCTGCCCCCCGTTCCACCACCCAATCAAAAGAGAAAAACCTGAGTCAGAGAATATCAATGTTTGGTAAAGAGTCGGAGTAAAGAGTGGGGGGGAAAGAAGCGTTCGACCGGTTGATGGGAGTGTGAATTGTTACAAACACTTGACCAAATCAAGTGAACTGGTGATGTTGATGTCCAGTGGCCCCAAATCATGCCCCACCCCTGGACAAACTCCTGCACATGTGCCAAGAAGGAGAAGTCCACAAGGATGCTCCATATGGCACTGAAGGTCCATCAAGTAGGAGACAGAAAAATCAAGTGTGGTTATATTCACAGGATAGAATATTCTATATAGTTTAAATGAATAACCTAGGGTGGCTCAGTCGGTTGAGCATCCGACTTCAGCTCAGGTCATGATCTCACAGCTCGTGAGTTCGAGCCCCACATCGGACTCTGTGCTGACAGCTCAGAGCCTGGAGCCTGCTTCGGATTCTGTGTCTCTGCCCCTAACCCACTCACATTCTTTCTCTCTCTCACAAATAAACAAACGTTAAAAAAAAATAATAAATGAATAACTTAGAACCATGTATACTGAGACAGAAACAGTCCCCAAAATATAACACTGAGTGAAAAAACAGAACTGTAGAGTTCCACCTACTGTACCTTCTTTTTTTGTATTTTAAGTTTTTTCTCCCATAAAATATTGTCTTCTGGGATCCACTAAGAAAGAATACAATCATATTCAAGAAGAAATCCACCCATTCCCTTAACAAAAATCAAAGGCACATCATCCAAGTTTTAATGGCAAGAGACCCTCCTGGGGGGCCGGGCCGCTCACCTCCTGCTGATCTCCTCCCAGGAGCATCTCACTAATCACCTATGCATCCCATTCACCTCCCCTAGCGCACGCAGGTGCTGGCCCCGCGGATGGATGCCAACAGGACAAATGAGACGGAGACCCAGGAAAGCACAAAAGGATACAGCACACGGTGAGCACCACCTGGTGCTGGCGGAGGGAGGGAAGGTCATGGATGGCTGAGGACACCAGGGAATGCTGGGGAAAGGAGGAGGACCATGTTCTTCAGCTTGGTGGGATGTAGAACATGGGGGGAAGGGGTAGCGTGGGGCCCGCCAGCGCCCAACGAACCCACGGTTGACTCAACGGGAGCAAACTACTCCAGAGCCAGAGCTTGGTGGAGTCCCACAGGCGATCGTTTGGGTTGATGCCAGAGTACCGAGTGGAGAACTCAGGCAGGGGGCTGCCCTAGTTGTCCAGGCATCAGTATGCAGCCAGAGTACAGAGTACAGCTAGAGGCATGGACTAGGAGGACACATGTGGAGCCCTCCTCGTCTACACTGGCTTCCTGGCCCCTTGGATTTGACCTGCTCCTGCAGGGACAGGCGCAGCATCGCTCTGCCTACACGTGGGGCTAGGACCTCTGCTGCAGGGCAGCCGTACTTTCAGGGCATAGGAGCAAAGAGGTGGCGAGTGGATGCCCTCTGGGATCCCAGGCATCCAAAATGAGGGAGCTGAGAAGAGCAAATCATCCTAATGGAGTAACCCACTCCTTGAGAGAGACTGCCCAACGCCTCCCTAAGTACAATGAACGTTGCTCCTGGGCCCCTCGGGGTTTGCACTTGGGGCTTCACTGAAATCAGCAGCCAGCACACAGAAGCAGAGTCAGAGAAGACAGACAGCCATCTCTTACGTAGTTGTGCAAGGCCTCAGGGAGCCACTCCAATCACTGCAATGAAACAGAACTGGTGCAGCACCAGCCTGGCAAGGTGGCTTTCAGAAGGGGACCCAGCATCTAGAAAGCAGAGCTAAGAGCAGGAGCACGCCACGGGAAGGGCTGGAGGGGCGCCTGGGTGGCTCAGTCGGTGTCCAACTCTTGATTTCGGCTCAGGCCGTGATCTCACAGTCATGAGATGGGGCCCCGCATCCAGGTCCGTGCTGGGTATGGAGCCTGCTTAAGGTTCCCTCCCCCCTCCCCTACTCTTCCCCTTCTCGGGCTCACTAGCTTTCTCGTTCACTCTCTCTATCTATCTATCTATCTCTCCCCAAAAAAATGAAAAACAAAGTAGAGGCTAGAGCGGGAGGAAGTCAGGACAAACCCAAGTCATTGGAGGGGCAGAGGGGCAGGGGGGCCAGGGAGCAAGGTGGGAACAGAATGGTTAAAAGAGGGAACAGGCAGCTACTACTGGAGAAATTTCTATTCACTTATGTTTTTCTTGCTTAAAGAAGATGGAATACATTAAGATTTTCTAGATAAAGATAAATAATAAGACTCCACCCCAGGGAGTTAGAGCTCCAAGTACGCATCATAGCCATGTTTTTGGGAACAGAGGGAGACTCTAAGGAGTCGAAGGGTTTGAGGGCAGGTATGAGGCCATCAGAAGTACATGGAAACTGAACCACTAAGACAGTGAGATAGACACCTGGAACTGAAGAATACCACACAGAGAGCCCCCATTCTCTCCTGTCTCCTGCCCAGGTCGCAGCAGCCTTCCGCCCCCTCCCCCATCCCCTTTGCTCCCAGGATATCTGTCTCGGTGCTTCCGTCTTTCTACTGGGCCAGCCACTGCAATCTCTCCCTCACCGGGCTGGGTCACCTATGGCTCCCCAACTCCCCCACCCCGGCCCTACACCCTGACAGCTGTCTCCGGTCTCTCTAAGGTCTCAGCTGCTCTCAGTCCCTCCCTACTACCTGCTCTCCACAAACTTTTCCCAGCATGTCCCTCAGTCTCTCCATGATTTAGAAGCCCCAACTCTTTCCTTGTTGCCTAGTCGGTGGGCAATGTGATGTGTTAGGAGAACTGGACCAGAATTCAGAAAACCCAGGGTCAGCCTAAAACACATAGGCGTTGTCTATTTGGTATGGATTAGCCAGCTCGGGCTTCCAGGACAAAACACCATGGACAGGTGGCTTAAATAACATTTATTTTCTCCCAATCTGGAAACAAAGGCCAAGATCAAGGTGCCAGGGCTGTTTTCTGAGGATACATCGCCTCCTAGCTGCCTCGCTCTATCATCACATGGCCTTTCCTCTGTGGCGCACAGAGAGGAAGGTAGAGGAGGGACGGACTGGGCTCTTAGAGCACCACCAGCTCTATCCAGGCAGGGCCTCAGCCTTATGGCCTCATTTAACATTACTTCCTGAAGCCCCTATCTCCAAATTAGTCACACTGGAGGATAGGGCTTCAACACAGGACTTTGGAGTGATTCAGTTCAGTCCCTGACATAGTAATGGTGTCATCTCAAGTCAGTAGGAAAAAGATGGTTTATTTATAAATGGTATTCAAAACCTGGGTAAAAATTAAACTGAAGACATACTTTTACACCTTAAACCAGGATAATTCCCAAGGAGATCAAATATTTGTTCGGAAAAAAAAGTTAAGTCATCAAAGTACTAGAAGAAACTGTGAGAAAACTCTTCTGTAGCCATAGAGGGAGAAATCCTTTACAACTATGACACAAAATCCCTAAGAGAAATTACTGAGAAGCTGGACTACATAAAAATACAAAATTTCTGCACAATAAAAACCACCATAAGCAAAATCAAGAGACAGAGAAGGCACCTGGGTGGCTCAGCAGGTTAAGCGTCCGACTTTGGCTCAGGTCATGATCTCGCGTCTCGTGCGTATGAGCCCCGCGTCAGGCTCTGTGCTGACAGCTCAAAGCCTGGAGCCTGCTTCGGATTCTGTCTCCTTCTCTCTCTGCTCCTCCCCCACTCACACTCTGTCTCTCTCAAAACGAAACATTAAAAAAAATTTTAATTAAAAAAAAAGAAATATTTGCAATTCAAATAACAAAGGACTAGGAAAAAAATCACAAAGCACTCATCTCCCTCATATATGAAAAGCACCTAAAAATTACTAAGAAGACGACCAACAATCCAATTTTAAAATAAACAAAAGGTGAACAGATAGCTCATGGACCTTAAAATATGCAAATATGCTCAAGAGTACTCAAAGAGAGAGAACAATATATTAAACCTGCACTGAGATGGCATTTTCAACAACTATTCTGGCAAAGGTCCCCAGGTTTGATAACACACTGTGTGGTGAGGGGCAGGGAGGCAGACACACCTGTGAGTTGCTCTTGGAGTGTAAATTTTGTAAATTTGTACAACCTCTCGAAAGGGCAATTCATCAATATCTCTAAAAATTACAAAGGCTCGATTTGACCCAGAAATTCCACTTTTAGTCATTTATCTGGGAGACGCAGCCTCACAGGTGTGAAATGACATACGTACAAGGTTATTCATTTGCCACTTTGCTTATGAGAGCAACCTAAATTTCCATCAGAAGGAGACTGGCTAAATAAATTATGGTATATACACACAATAGAAGGCAATACAGCATTTTTAAAAAGACAACTCATTATAAACTGATATGGAAAGCCTTATGGGATAAATTAAGCGGAAATAAGCAAGGTGCAGAGCAGCATGCAAAATACATCACGTTTATTTAAGAAGTGGGGAAAAATGATAAATAGATATATAGGCATATGCTTGAACACACATAAAACATCTCTGGAAGGAAACTAATAATATTGGTTGTCTGTGGAAGGGGGATTGGATGATCAGAGAAATTAAAGGGGAAAAAATGTTCCTTGTAGATCCTTTGATGTTTTTAAGATGATGAATCACAATGTGCATGTATCACTATACAAAAAAGTCCATTACAATGTTCCAAACAAAACAAGGTAAAAGATAAAGAAAATCCAGCACCACATCAGCCTGGCCAAGAATGGTCTTGAGTCCGTCACTTTGGCTCTCTGAACCCCAGATTCTGCACCCCACCCTCTGGCTTCCACATCAAAGCTGTACAGGGCTCAGCACCCTGAGCTGTACAGGGCTCAGCGGACACCTTACAGTTCTCAGCACTCAGAGCCCTCCCTTCCCCACAACTTGGGCCACCCCTCTCTAAACCCAGGCTCCGGTCAAGCACCACACTCCCACCACTGACCCGGTCTTGACCTTGCACACCAGTCCTGCCTTATGTTCCCAGGACTAAGGTTTGTGGGGATGGCCAAGCTGAGGGCTCTACCTTCCCCCTGGCTGGGATGGATGGCTGATTCCTGGCCCTACGTGAGCCTCTGGAGGCTCGGCCACTGGCTGCCAGACCTCCATGCACTGACCCAGCGGTATACAGCCTGCCCCTAAGTTCCCATTGCTCTGCGTACCTGCTTATGGTGTCAGTGGCTGCCCCCATGGGTGCCCCCTCCCCCTACCTGGGAGAGCTCTGACTTCCCTCATGTGCCTCTAGTGGCCAACCAGTCAGAGCCTTCCTCCTGGAAACAGCTCTTCATGTCTCCCCCTCGGTTACATTCCAGTAGTACACTGCAGTGAGGGATCCTCTCCTGTCACCGGAGGTTCCTTCTAGGTTACAATAAAACAGCTCAGAAAGCCTGTCGTGAAGTCCTCTGCAAACTGCTGGAAGATGCACCACCGCTTTGGCACGGACCTTCATAGTTGTGCAGCCTCCTCTCTCTTCTTCCCAAGGATACAGCCACCTCCTCAGTTTGGGCTCCAGATCCCTCGTCAATTAATTCCCCATCAGGCCACCCAGCCCTGGAGCTCCTCGAGCAGGATCCAGAGACACCTTCCGGCTCAGTACTACCAACAAATAACCTTGGCTGTTTGCAGGGTTGCCCGGTTTGGACAAGTACGTGACCTTGATTCTCTCTCGGCTTATCTTCAATCCACAGCGCATCCCAGACTTTCGAGGCAGCCTGTAATTTTTGTGTGTCCTCTTGTGTGAGTACTTCAAGGTCACAATCACCAGCACACAGCAATCAGCTCTCAAATGACGGTCTTAATGGATGTTGTTTGCAGCTTATCCTAACTAGAATGTAAGCTTATTTCTTTTTTATCTCCTCGTAACACCTAGGGACGTACAATGCTCTGCATACAGATGTATGACGCATGAGTAAAGAGGGGCGGGAATGGAAGTCAGAACGCCTAGACCAAAGCCTCTCACCTTGGCCCTGACTCAGTTACCACATACCTAAAATGCCAGCCAGATCCCTTCTCCATCACAGGGATATTGTGAAGACCTAAGGAGTTCAGGTGCATGAAGGTGAAAATGGATTTGGCTATTACACACAACACAGAAACTACATGAATTCATGTATTAAGAGTCATTTTTAAGACATCAAAGAAGTGCATCTAGAAGAGAAGGGCTCTGTGCTATCCAAGGGGACTCGTGATGCTTCCACGTGCGTGATCATCATCGACTCCTCAACGACACCGCAGAGGCAGGAGCCCTGAAGCGGGCGCAGCCTGCATCAGCAGCCCCTGGTGAGGCTACTCCCTGCCCCCATGGAATCAGGAGACCACCTCTGTGACAGTTCTCTCAGCTCTACCTCCAAGAACCCGGAGAAATCCTTTCTTGGAGCCCCGCCTTCTAAGAGAAGCTTCGCTTATCGTCCCTGCTGCTCAAAAGAGCGTGTGCTGAACCGCATGACCCTCTGCCGGGCACCAGCTGATCCCGGGGCCACAGCCACCAGTGACAAGGGCCCAGCACAAGATCCTGAACTGAGCCAATGGAATCCTCGCTCAACCGAAAAGGACACCAGAAGCATTGAAAGAATGCAGCTGGAGTTGAAAGGGTGCCATGAGGTCAAGCTGGTGCCAAGGAAACCAGAATAAATAAAATAAAAGGCGGGGTAAAGTTAGGAGGGAGACAGGCAGTGGGGAAGCTGGGGAAAAGAGGTGAGCAAGCAGCAGAGACCCGGAGAGGGAGGGTAAGACCTGGACTGCCCCAGTTCTTCCCCTTCCCATCTGAGGTGTATCTTCTCAAGAACCCCTCTACTTGAGTCATCTTTGTGCGTTCCCGGAAGCCAAGCCAGTCCGCCTAAAAAACTGCTGGGACCTTGAAAAGGCATCCAGTTTCCAAAACCCAGCTCCCTCTCTAGACCACTGCTACTGGTACCACCCTCCTGGCTCTTGGCTACCTACCTGGACCCTTAGGATGAACTCTGCTTTCCTACCCATTACCTTGACTCTTTGACCATGAACTCAACCTGTCACCTTGACTCCTTGATAACAGCTTTCTCTCCTCACCCCAACACACACATACCCCCCCCCCAACCCTGTTTTTCTTTTTTTATAGTAGCAAGTCACAGTGGGCAGGAAAGACCACGTTATTAAGGATCAAAAGGTTTCAAGAAATTGAAGTTTCAGAAGGAAAGAATTCTCAGAAGAAACAGATCAAGAACCAAAGTCCATATGAATATTATAATTAAGGCTATCTATGAAGCCCTGCTCTGTGCAAGGCTCTGAATGAGATGCTAAATACACACTCCCCAGAAAAAGCACTCAAAGTACCATCACAAGCCTAAGCCATGACTGCCTGGGGCTTTAGACATGTCTGGGCACGTCTGGAGGGTCAGTAGGGCAGCCGCAGCTCAGAGCAAGAGGTACTGAGTGGAATTCAGAGTATCTGCAGTCTAGTCCTAGGATTACCTATTGCTTTCCCTCTCTGGGCCTCCCATTAGTTCACGTGCACCAAAGACCAAGTAGACGGAGAAAATATCCATCCCGAGACAAAGTCACTGTGCAGAGATTGGTCCCAGGACAATGGATGAGAATGAGGGAAGAGTGACTCCAAACGCACTAGGATGTGTTGCTCAAATCCCTCGGCTCCTGGCCCCAGGGATTCATGCCAGAGCCCCAGGGAAGAGAGGTGTAACAAAACAAATGGAAGTGCCACTTGCCAAAAATCTCCGTAAGACATTACCCTCCCCCATACAAGGCAGCATGGGTGGGTGACCCACGAAACGGAGGGATCAATCCTTCCCTTTCTGATAAATTACAAGCAAGCGCCAGGCTCCTGGGAAGTCAGAGTGTGGCAGCAAGCTGGACCAGCCCAAATCTAGAACAGACCAGGAGAGCAGGCATTCCCCCACATCAGACATGGAGACAAGCAAGAGACCCCAGCAGGGGAGCAGAAGAGGCCGATGGGCAGGTGTCACTGTCAGAGAAGACAGATTTTGACACATTCTGAAGGAAATGTCAGAGCCCACCAAGTAGCCAAGAAACAACATTTAGAAACATACATGAGACACCCCTGTGAACTTCCTAAATCCAATAGGAGGAACCAGAGAATCCCTAAAGAACAATAGGAGGGGAAGAAAGATGGTGAGAATCAGAACAACCCAACCAGGTACAATTCAGTCAACATTTACTGAGCAACTGGGCAAAACGCCGTGCAACACAATGGAGGAGGCATGCTCTTCAGACTCTCACTCTATGACCTGTGTCCCAACAAACTGCCCTTCTCGTTACTGGTGGCTAACAGTCTGTGCCGTTCTGGAGCAGACCTTGTGGGATACTCCCCCAGGAAATCCATAAAAAATCTCTCCCCTTTGGCTAAAACCCTCCAAGTGAAGGAAAGACCTTCCAAAAAGGCATTAGGGAGAGGATCCCAGCTGGGAGGACCATCCAGCTGGAGGCTGACGCCATGTCTGAAGGTGAGGTTCCTTTTCAGAGGCCAAAGCTGGCTACTTTGTGCAGTGAGGAGGCCAGCATTTGGACACACCCACAACCCTCAGCTTAAAACATGCCATTGCCAGGAAAATGCTCTTGGTTATCAAACATCAGAATCATCGATGTTCCCAATTATCCACGTTATCATATATATCCAAGTCATATATATACGTATATATACGTGTGTGTGTATATATATGTATATGTGTGTGTATATATGTATATATGTGTGTGTGTGTGTATATATACGTATATATGTGTGTGTATATACATACATATATATGTGTATATATATACGTATATGTGTGTGTGTGTGTGTGTGTGTGTGTGTGTGTGTGTGTGTGTGTGTATATATATGTTACTCATGTGATTAGGTATCAGACACTGCACCGGATGCTGGGGAAGAAAGTTAATACAGCCTCAACAGTTTACAGTGTGATTTGGGAAGGGGGGCAGGAAAGAGGAGGAGGAAAAAGAAAGCTGGAAATCAAGTCTAAGGAAATGTTGCATTAACAAACAGAGATCTCTTTGGCTCAGTTAGGTTATATATATATAGGTTATGATATAAATAGGTGCTTCCAAATGATTTGAAATCATAAAATGACACTTCTCTACACGTCTAATGCCTAGCAAAGAACCATTGGTTGAGCATAACACAAAGAACTCCAATCCCAGGCCTGTTGAAAGAATGAAAAATTTTGACTTAAAGCACTACTTCTGACCATCTACCAAGTTAGTCCCATTTGCATTTCTGATAACGAAGGGCAAAGCAAAGGAATTTGGGAGGAAGCATGTTGACGGCAGGGAGAGGGCGAGCTGTGAAGGTGCCAAGGTTAAGAACAGTTTTCTACCAGCCTTGGTTCACTGAGCCCACGCTGCTGTAAGATCTGAAGTCTGTGAAGAGGCCAGCAAGGATACAGGTCTTATACCCCCAGACTTAGAATTTGTAGGACTTAGAGTCAACATTGTTTTGATGAGGAGAAACTTTGGCCAGTTAAGGTACAACCCATTCACTCACACACATGTAATTTTCCAATAAAAGGCTCCAAATAGGTGACAAAATGCAGGACTTCCATAACCTCTAGGACAACAGTATTGCTTCAATGATTCACTTCCAGGTCTTGATAAATACCAAGCAGACCAGTCAATGCCAGCATCTACACCATCCCATCTCTCCGTTTCTCCAACTAACTCTTTCCAGCCAGGTGACCCACTTCTTTTCCCTTCCTTGTGTGATTCAAGAGCCCATGACCTACAATTGGACTTAAGTCCAATAAGAAGAGTCCAAAACATTCATGGCTTCAAAGAATGTGTCCTTAATTATGAAGGTCTTCTCAATCATGGTGTCTTGAGGCCAATGCATAGCAGGCTTGAGTCTCTCCTGATGCCCAAGACAGACTTCTGAATTTCCAGAACCCCAAAATTCCTAAGCCTTAATTTTTCCCAATATTTTAATTCTTGCAGGTCCAGCTTCAAGGCATAAGGACCTCAGATGTAAGCTAATAGGGAACAGTGTGCAATTCAAAATAGGCCTGAGTGAGAAGAACTAGCCAACTCCAGGTCTAGCTCTGAACAAGAATCACAAGGTCCAAATATCAATGTTGCTGGTGAGGCAAGGGGTCTAAGCTGGTGGGTAGACCCTGGAAGCAGGACACTTTGGGTGGAGATGAACCTCCTAGTTGGGCAGCCGGAAACACCAGCATTCTAGGGAAGGGGATGGTGGATCATGGAAAGGCTCACCACCCAGGGAGGCAGAATTGTCAACAGTTTTAGGAAATGACAGATACTATTTAGCATGGTCCTTAAGCATTCAAGGACCAGACTCAAGAACCAGTGACAGAGGAAGGGCACACATGGCCGTGGCTCCTGCTACCAGCTCCTGGCTGTGAACCTGAACTCACAGTCACTGTAGATTTGAAGAAGACCCTTCTGTGGTCACCTCTCTACTCTGGTGGCCCCCAAGATTACATATTCCCACTGTACATACTTTATCATGAACTTCAACATGCATGTGTCAAGAACTTACTATAGTATTAAGGCCTCAAAGGGCTTACAGTCTAACCATACGTGTAAAGATATGTTTATGAGCACATTGCTGTGATGATACAAACTTCTATAAAACAGCCAGAGGTCAGACACACATACATCTCATTTTGTCTCTAAAACAAATATATAAACTCCCTGGGAAGAGGACCACGCCTTCCGAAGCCTCTGAACGCTCATCATCCTACCCTATACACCTCACTATTGCACAGCACGTGAGAGCTGGATGGTGGGTAGACGAATGGTGGTGGAATTTCCTCACTCAGAGCCTTCTGGAAGGAGACTGAGAAGCAACAGAGGGCAGGGCACAATAAAACTGTAATTTTACAATTGGAAGTGATGTTAGAGATATCTGGTGACATTTCTCATTTCAGATAAGGAAACTAAGGACCAGAGGAATTAGGTGACAAGTCAAACAGCTAGGAACTATGCAATTCAGGAATTAATGCAGACGTCACCATCCTCTGCCAGGTGATGCTGAAAAGTAAAAGGAGAATACTTCAAATAGTACCCATCCCTTGGATTTGAATATACCCCAGTGAAATAACACCTAAAATATGACCAAGTCTAACGCAAGCTCAGATTGACACAGTAAGGCTACCAATGGGGTATGAATTGTGTCCCCCTGAACGTGACTAAGGGAAAGAAGAGAGGGTGACCTCAGAAGCAGAGTGCAGAATGGAGGACAGGGCTGGAATGAATGTCATGCTTTTGCATATATGTATTTGTATTTTATTTGGATTCTTATTTTGTTAAACCACATCTACCAATTCTCTCCCTCCACCATTTGACCTGTTAACAAGCTCAAAGGAATAAAAGTCCCTATTATTTCAAAGGCTTAAATTCACGGACAGTTAAGGACCACAGACTATTGACATCCTAATCAGATCGCTTTCCTCTTAAAAGTGGGCGGAGGTAGGAGGTGGTGCGGGAGCACGGTGCCGTGCAGGTGTGCAGCCCGGGAGGATTACACAAGGGAGAGCTGTGGACAACACCAATGAGGCCAAGAGAGAAAAAGGGACTGTGGGAGAGGGTTAAGGAAGGGAGAGTACCGTACATTCAGGACAGAACAGCACAGGGCACCTGGATGGCTCAGTTGGTTGGGCATCCGACTCCTGATTTCACCTTGGGTCATGATCTCACGGTTCGTGGGTTCGAGCCCCTCATCAGGCTCCCTGCTGACAGTGTTGAGCAGCTTGGGATTCTCTCTCCCTGCCCCTCCCCTGCTCACACTCTCTCAAAATAAATAAACAAACTTTAATTAAAAAAAAAAAAAAAAAGACTGAACAGGACAAAGTCAAACTTCATCTCCTTTGCAGCAAAGCCAAGGATCAGCCTGGCACTGGTCTCTCACGTGGCCCTAAGGACAAAGGACACTTGCCCAGGATGGCCTGCCCTGACACTGGCATTAAAAATGCATTCCCTTCTACCTTGCCCTTAATAGCACCCTGTCCTGAACCACTTAAATCCCACTCCATGCAGCCTTTTCTTTGTTAAAGGTCACTTTAAATTCTAAATATTGTCAAATAGAACCTGAACTGCAACTATTTCTCTAGACCTAATCTTCTGCTGTCAGCAAATTCAGAGGGAAAAAAAAAAATCAATAAAGGGATTAGCTGCGAGTGACATTGCATATTAAGCAGCAGTACATTGTGTCCACGGTAAAGGACTTGCCAGCTACTAATACTACGAACCATTTCAAATGATGACTTTTTATCAGAAGACCTTTCCTGACCCTCTGTCTCCCAAAATGAGACAAAAAGTTTAATTAATCAAAATGCCTTTTTTCAGAAAGGTTTCCTTTTGGCAAATTCCTCCACCACTTTGCCTAAATTGACATTAACCCTTCAGGGGGGGTTATTAACTTTTATAATATCGGACCTTGATACAACTCTTGATCCAAGAAAGTAAATTCTTGAATGGGAGCTAGGCTGCAGGAGAGCACTTCCTTTCCAAGTTTCTGCACAGTGAAGCAAATTCTACCAAGTATATGTAGATCCTGAGCTCTCCAGCCTGGAGTCTTATGCTCTAGACCAATGGTGTTAAGTTTGAGTAAAATCAGCAAATCTCTTTTTTTTTTTTTAACGTTTATTTATTTTTGGGACAGAGAGAGACAGAGCATGAACAGGGGAGGGGCAGAGAGAGAGGGAGACACAGAATCAGAAACATGCTCCAGGCTCTGAGCCATCAGCCCAGAGCCTGACGCGGGGCTCAAACTCACGGACCGCGAGATCGTGACCTGGCTGAAGTCGGACGCCTAACCGACTGCGCCACCCAGGCGCCCCAAAATCAGCAAATCTCTTAAGCACAGTTACACCTCATTTACCTGCTCATTTACACAGCCTCGTTGACAAGGAAAAGCCAGCTGAGAACCCAAAAGGAAGTAAGAAGAGTCTCCGGGTCAAACCCAAACACAGACACACACACACACACACACACACGAAGCACATGTTCTATATTCATTGGAATAAAAGTCCCTCAAGGCCTTCGTTCAGGCCTGGTGCTGCTTCCTTTAGACAAAAGCGAAAAGGCTTAATTATGGGACTTTGGAGGCCACGGAAAATTATAAAATAAAACGTACTGCTAAGAGCAGACAACTGACAGTACCCAGGAGGTGGTCCTCTGGTGTCAAGATAGGACACAGGAAAACAAAATCGAGACCGAAGATCTCAAAAGTCAGAGCAACCTGGAACCATTTAGTGAGGGGCAAGCACCCCGATGACCTTTGGGGACACAACTGCGTCACATCAATGAACAACACCTGACCTTAGGATAACAGAATATCACCAGCTATATCTTAATGACAGGTAGGAGTGAGCCCTTTAAGAAGGAAGAAAGCCTCACCATCAATTCAACTTATTTCTGATAGGATTGTTTGACGCTATGTTTAAGTTTTAGCTTAAAGCTTAAGTGATCTAGAAATTTAACCTTTTTAGTTCAGTTCATACCTCAACAACTTTAGAAGAAACGATTAGGCGTTATAACAAAGTGGAGAGCATGAAAATATTTGTTTCTAAGTCCTCCCAGATGCCGAATTCCTCGTTGATGAGTTTCTAAAGAGAGCAGCTCCCCTAGAACCTCTTCAAAGCCTATGAAGCCTGCAGCTTCAGCCTCCTAAGAAATTTTTTGATGGAGAACCCGGATGAAAAAGTAAAGAACCAGTTCTCTCACCTGCACGGTCCCTGCCCTTGTGGAGCTGGCACCATGAACCACGAACCTGCCTCCCCTTAGCGATTGGGATGAGACAAAAGGAAGGAGTGAGGGTCTTCTTTAGAAGCCCAGAGACCTAAAATGGGGATGGCCAAATTGTGATACAAATACCGCCAGCACCCCTCCCACACCACGGCAAGCACGGCCACCAAACAGTGTCAGTAGGGCACCTCCAAATCCTTCCCTCAACACAAATTCAGGCAACCATCGTGGATTGACTGGGGTTGACATTCAGGGGAGAGAAAAAGATTCCAGGCCTAAGTCATTGTCATGCAGCCTCAAATTAGATTTGCAGGTTGTTGGGGTTATAATTTTCCCATGAGATAGGCTGTCTTCTTCCATATCCCCACATCCTCAGCCATGACCACAGTCCATTCTGGAAGATCTGACTCAACTATCCCTCCTCAATGGAGCCTTTCCCAAATACCCAGGGGAAAAGGTTTGGGAAGGGGGTGGTCAAGCAGTGATTGGTTCTGTTCTGTTTCCATAACACTTTGCACAGTATCTGTCCAGTTCAAGAAGGAAACAATACGTTTATTGAGTATCTACTCCTTGTCATGCATGGTGCCAGGCACTGGGAACAGATTCATATATGACGTGGTTCTTGCTTTCAAGGAGCTTACTTATAGTCCACCTTACAGGATTTACCTCTCTCTCTCTCTCTCTCTCTCTCTCTCTCTCTCTCTCTCACACACACACACACACACACACACACACACACACACACACACAATTTATGCAGGTCTCCTCCTGTAAGAATACCTCAAGGAGTGTTTTAACTAGGATCTAATGAGGAGAACAAAAGAATTAATTGAAAATGACTATCTTTGCTTTGGGATAGAATTTACA